>NC_086210.1:0-37500 GCF_035770615.1 Melospiza melodia melodia
TCCCCGGCGGCCGGGACACCAGGTCTACCCCGGGGCCCGATACACCAGGTCTACCCGGGGCCGGCGGGACACCAGGTCTAACCACGGGGCCGGCGGGACACCAGGTCTTCCCCGTGGCCGGGGACACCAGGTCTACCCCGGTGCCGGCGGACACCAGTCTACCCCGGATGCGTCGGGACACCAGGTCTACCCCGTGGCCGGGGACACCAGGTCTACCCCGGGCCTTGGACACCAGGTCTACCCCGGGGCCGGCGTGACACCAGGTCTAACCACGGGGCCGGCGGGACACAGGTCTACCCCGTGGCCGGGGACACCAGGTCTACCCCGGGTCCGGCGGGACACCAGATCTACCCCGGATGCGTCGGGACACCAGGTCTACCCCGTGGCCGGGGACACCAGGTCTACCCCGTGGCCTTGGACACCAGGTCTACCCCGGGGCCGGCGGGACACCAGGTCTACCCCTGGGCCCGGGACACCAGGTCTACCCTGGGGCCCGAGAAACCAGGTCTACCCCGGGGCTTTGGACACCAGGTCTACCCCGGTGCCGGCGGGACACCAGGTCTACCCCGGGGCCCGGGACACCAGGTCTACCCCGGCGGCCGGGACACCAGGTCTACCCCGGGGCCCGGGACACCAGGTCTACCCCGGGGCCGGCGGGACACCAGGTCAACCCCGTGCCGGCGGGACACCAGGTCAACCCGTGCCGGCGGAACACCAGGTCTACCCCATGGCCGGGGACACCAGGTCTACCCCGGAGCCCGGGACACCAGGTCTACCCCGGGTCCGGCGGGACACCAGGTCTACCCCGTGGCCGGGGAAACCAGGTCTACCCCGGATGCGGCGGGACACCAGGTCTACCCCGGGTCCGGCGGGACACCAGGTCTACCCCGTGGCCGGGGAAACCAGGTCTACCCGGAGCCCGGGACACCAGGTCCACCCCGGATCCGGCGGGACACCAGGTCTATCCCGCCGCCCGGGACACCAGGTCTACCCCGGGGCCGGCGGGACACCAGGACTACCCCGAGGCCGGGGACACCAGGTCTACCCCGGGGCCGGCGGGACACCAGGACTTCCCCGTGGCCGGGGACACCAGGTCTACCCCGGTGCCCGGGACACCAGGTCTACCCTGGATCCGGAGGGAAACCAGGTCTACCCCGTGGCCGGGGACACCAGGTCTACCCCGGGTCCGCGGGACACCAGGTCTACCCCGTGGCCGGGGACACCAGGTCTACCCTGGATCCGGCGGGACACCATGTCTACTCCGTGGCCGGGGACACCAGGTGTACCCCGTATGCGGCGGGACACCAGGTCTAGCCCGTGGCCGGGGACACCAGGTTACCCCGGGGCCTTGGACACCAGGTCTACCCCGGGGCCGGCGGGACACCAGGTCTACCCCGGGGCCGGGGACGCCAGGTCTACCCGTATGCGGCGGGACACCAGGTCTACCCCGTGGCCGGGGACACCAGGTCTACCCCGGGGCCTTGGACACCAGGTCTACCCGGGGCCGGCGTGACACCAGGTCTACCCCGGGGCCAGGGACACCAGGTCTACCCTGGGGCCCGGGACACCAGGTCTACCCCGGGGCCTTGGACACCAGGTCTACCCCGGGGCCGGCGGGACACCATGTCTACCCGTGCCGGGGACACCAGGTCTACCCCGGATTCGGCGGGAAACCAGGTCTACACCGTATCCCGGGACACCAGGTCGACCCCGGATGCGGCGGGACACCAGGTCTACCCCGTGGCCGGGGACACCAGGTCTACCCCGGGGCCTTGGACACCAGGTCTACCCCGGGGCCGGCGGGACACCAGGTCTACCCCGGGGCCGGGGACACCAGGTCTACCCCGGATGCGGCGGGACACCAGGTCTACCCCGTGGCCGGGGACACCAGGTCTACCCCGGGGCCTTGGACACCTGGTCTACCCCGGGGCCCGGGACACCAGGTCTACCCTGGGGCCCGGGACACCAGGTCTACCCCGGGGCCTTGGACACCAGGTCTACCCCGGGGACGGCGGGACACCAGGTCTACCCCGTGGCCGGGGACACCAGGTCTACCCCGGATCCGGCGGGACACCAGGTCTACCCCGTGGCCGGGGACACCAGGTCTACCCCGGATGCGGCGGGACACCAGGTCTACCCCGTGGCCGGGGACACCAGGTCTACCCCGCGGCCGGGGACACCAGGTCTATCCCCCCGCCCGGGACACCAGGTCTACCCCGGGCCGCGGGACACCAGGTCTACCCCGCCGCCCGGGACACCAGGTCTACCCCGTGGCCGGGGACACCAGGTCTACCCCGGAGCCCGGGACACCAGGTCTACCACGGGTCCGGCGGGACACCAGGTCTACCCCGTGGCCGGGACACCAGGTCTACCCCGGATGCGGCGGGACACCAGGTCTACCCCGTGTCCGGCGGGACACCAGGACTACCCCGTGGCCGGGGAAACCAGGTCTACCCCGGAGCCCGGGACACCAGGTCCACCCCGGATCCGGCGGGACACCAGGTCTACCCCGCCGCCCGGGACACCAGGTCTACCCCGGGTCCGGCGGGACACCAGGTCTACCACGTGGCCTGGGACACCAGGTCTACCCCGGGTCCGGCGGGACACCAGGACTACCCCGTGGCCGGGGACACCAGGTCTACCCCGGAGCCGGGACACCAGGTCTACCCTGGATCCGGCGGGAAACCAGGTCTACCCCGTGGGCGGCGACACCAGGTCTACCCCGGATGCGGCGGGACACCAGGTCTACCCCGTGGCCGGGGACACCAGGTCTACACCGGATCCCGGGAAACCAGGTCTACCCCGGATCTGGCGGGACACCAGGTCTACCCCGTGGCCGGGGACACCAGGTCTACCCCGGATGCGGCGGGACACCAGGTCTACCCCGTGGCCGGGGACACCAGGTCTACCCCGGATCCCGGGACACCAGGTCTACCCCGGATCCGGCGGGACACCAGGTCTACCCCGTGGCCGGGGACACCAGGTCTACCCCGAGGCCGGCGGGACACCAGGTCTACCCCGTGGCCGGGGACACCAGGTCTACCCCGGGTCCGGCGGGGCACCAGGTCTACCCCGTGGCCGGGGACACCAGGTCTACCCCGGGGCCGGCGGAACACCAGGTCTACCCCGGGGCCCGGGACACCAGGTCTACCCCGGCGGCCGGGACACCAGGTCTACCCCGGGGCCCGGGACACCAGGTCTACCCCGGGGCCGGCGGGACACCAGGTCTAACCCAGGGGCCGGCGGGACACCAGGTCTACCCCGTGGCCGGGGACACCAGGTCTACCCCGGGTCCGGCGGGACACCAGGTCTACCCCGGATGCGTCGGGACACCAGGTCTACCCCGTGGCCGGGGACACCAGGTCTACCCCGTGGCCGGGGACACCAGGTCTACCCCGGGGCCGGCGTGACACCAGGTCTAACCACGGGGCCGGCGGGACACCAGGTCTACCCCGTGGCCGGGGACACCAGGTCTACCCCGGGTCCGGCGGACACCAGATCTACCCCGGATGCGTCGGGACAGCAGGTCTACCCCGTGGCCGGGGACACCAGGTCTACCCCGTGGCCTTGGACACGAGGTCTACCCCGGGGCCGGCGGGACACCAGGTCTACCCTGGGGCCCGGGACACCAGGTCTACCCTGGGGCCCGAGAAACCAGGTCTACCCCGGGGCCTTGGACACCAGGTCTACCCCGGTGCCGGCGGGACACCAGGTCTACCCCGGGGCCCGGGACACCAGGTCTACCCCGGCGGCCGGGACACCAGGTCTACCCCGGGGCCCGATACACCAGGTCTACCCCGGGGCCGGCGGGACACCAGGTCAACCCCGTGCCGGCGGCACACCAGGTCTACCCCGCGGCCGGGGACACCAGGTCTACCCCGCCGCCCGGGACACCAGGTCTACCCCGGAGCCCGGGACACCAGGTCTACCCTGGATCCGGCGGGAAACCAGGTCTACCCCGTGGCCGGCGACACCAGGTCTACCCCGGATGCGGCGGGACACCAGGTCTACCCCGTGGCCGGGGACACCAGGTCTACACCGGATCCCGGGAAACCAGGTCTACCCCGGATCCGGCGGGAAACCAGGTCTACCCGTGGCCGGGGACACCAGGTCTACCCCGGATCCCGGGACACCAGGTCTACCCCGGATCCGGCGGGACACCAGGTCTACCCCGTGGCCGGGGACACCAGGTCTAACCCGTGGCCGGCGGGACACCAGGTCTACCCCGTGGCCGGGGACACCAGGTCTACCCCGGGGCCGGCGGGACACCAGGTCTACCCCGTGGACGGGGACACCAGGTCTACCCTGGGCCGGCGGGACACCAGGTCTACCCCGTGGCCGGGGACACCAGGTCTACCCCGTGGCCGGCGGGACACCAGGTCTACCCCGTGGACGGGGACACCAAGTCTACCCCGGGTCCGGCGTGACACCAGGTCTACCCCGTATGCGTCGGGACACCAGGTCTACCCCGTGGCCGGACACCAGGTCTACCCGGATGCGGCGGGACACCAGGTCTACCCCGGGTCCGGCGGGACACCAGGTCTACCCCGTGGCCGGGGAAACCAGGTCTACCCGGAGCCCGGGACACCAGGTCCACCCGGATCCGGCGGGACACCAGGTCTACCCCGCCGCCCGGGACACCAGGTCTACCCCGGGTACGGCGGGACACCAGGTCTACCCCGTGGCCGGGGACACCAGGTCTACCCCGGGTCCGGCGGGACACAGGACTACCCCGTGGCCGGGGACACCAGGTCTACCCCGGAGCCCGGGACACCAGGTCTACCCTGATCCGGCGGGAAACCAGGTCTACCCCGTGGCGGCGACACCAGGTCTACCCCGGATGCGGCGGGACACCAGGTCTACCCCGTGGCCGGGGACACAGGTCTACACCGGATCCCGGGAAACCAGGTCTACCCCGGATCTGGCGGGACACCAGGTCTACCCCGTGGCCGGGGACACCAGGTCTACCCCGGATGCGGCGGGACACCAGGTCTACCCCGTGGCCGGGGACACCAGATATACCCCGGATCCGGGACACCAGGTCTACCCCGGATCCGGCGGGACACCAGGTCTACCCCGTGGCCGGGGACACCAGGTCTACCCCGCGGCCGGCGGGACACCAGGTCTACCCCGTGGCCGGGGACACCAGGTCTACCCCGTGTCCGGCGGGGCACCAGGTCTACCCCGTGGCCGGGGACACCAGGTCTACCCCGGGGCCGGCGGAACACCAGGTCTACCCCGGGGCCCGGGACACCAGGTCTACCCCGTGGCCGGGACACCAGGTCTACCCCGGGGCCCGGGACACCAGGTCTACCCCGTGGCCGGCGGGACACCAGGTCTACCCAGGGGCCGGCGGGACACCAGGTCTACCCCGTGGCCGGGGACACCAGGTCTACCCCGGGTCCGGCGGGACACCAGGTCTACCCCGGATGCGTCGGGACACCAGGTCTACCCCGTGGCCGGGACACCAGGTCTACCCCGTGGCCGGGGACACCAGGTCTACCCCGGGGCCGGCGTGACACCAGGTCTAACCACGGGGCCGGCGGGACACCAGGTCTACCCCGTGGCCGGGGACACCAGGTCTATCCCGGGTCCGGCGGGACACCAGGTCTACCCCGGATGCGTCGGGACACCAGGTCTACCCCGTGGCCGGGGACACCAGGTCTAACCCGTGGCCTTGGACACCAGGTCTACCCCGGGGCCGGCGGGACACCAGGTCTACCCCGTGGAGCGGGACACCAGGTCTACCCTGGGGCCCGAGACACCAGGTCTACCCGAGGCCTTGGACACCAGGCCTACCCCGGTGCCGGCGGGACACCAGGTCTACCCCGGGGCCCGGGACACCAGGTCTTCCCCGGCGGCCGGGACACCAGGTCTACCCCGGGGCCCGGGACACCAGGTCTACCCCGGGGCCGGCGGAACACCAGGTCAACCCCGGGGCCGGCGGCACACCAGGTCTACCCCGCGGCCGGGGACACCAGGTCTACCCCGCCGCCCGGGACACCAGGTCTACCCGGGCCGCGGGACACCAGGTCTACCCCGCCGCCCGGGACACCAGGTCTACCCCGTGGCCGGGGACACAGGTCTACCCCGGAGCCCGGGACTCATGTCTACCCCGGGTCCGGCGGGACACCAGGTCTACCCAGTGGCCGGGACACCAGGTCTACCTCGGATGCGGCGGGACACCAGGTCCAACCCGGTCCGGCGGGACACCAGGTCTACCCCGTGGCCGGGGAAACCAGGTCTACCCCGGAGCCCGGGACACCAGGTCCACCCCGGATCCGGGGGAAACCAGGTCTACCCCGCCGCCCGGGACACCAGGTCTACCCCGGGGCCGGCGGGACACCAGGTCTACCCCGTGGCCGGGGACACCAGGTCTACCCCGAATGCGGCGGGACACCAGGTCTACCCCGTGGCCGGGGACACCAGGTCTACCCCGAATCCCGGGACACAAGGTCTACCCCGTGGCCGGGGACACCAGGTCTACCCCGGAGCCCGGGACACCAGGTCTACCCCGTATCCGGCGGGACACCAGGTCTTCCCCGTGGCCGGGGACACCAGGTCTACCCCGGGGCCCGGCGGGACACCAGGTCTACCCCGGATCCGGCGGGACACCATGTCTACTCCGTGGCCGGGACACCAGGTGTACCCCGTATGCGGCGGGACACCAGGTCTACCCCGTGGCCGGGGACACCAGGTCTACCCCGGGGCCTTGGACACCAGGTCTACCCCGGGCCGGCGGGACACCAGGTCTGCCCCGGGGTCGGGGACACCAGGTCTACCCCGCATGCGGCGGGACACCAGGTCTACCCCGTGGCCGTGGACACCAGGTCTACCCCGGGGCCTTGGACACCAGGTCTACCCCGGGGCTGGCGGGACACAAGGTCTACCCTGGGGCCCGGGACACCAGGTCTACCCTGGGGCCCGGGACACCAGGTCTACCCCGGGGCCTTGGACACCAGGTCTACCCCGGGGCCGGCGGGACACCATGTCTACCCCGTGGCCGGGGACACCAGGTCTACCCCGGATCCGGCGGGACACCAGGTCTACCCCGTGGCCGGGGACACCCGGTCTACCCCGGATGCGGCGGGACACCAGGTCTACCCCGTGGCCGGGGACACCAGGTCTACCCCGGGGCCTTGGACACCAGGTCTACCCCGGGGCCGGCGGGACACCAGGTCTACCCCGGGGCCGGGGACACCAGGTCTACCCGGATGCGGCGGGACACCAGGTCTACCCGTGGCCGGGGAAACCAGGTCTACCCCGGTGCCTTGGACACCAGGTCTACCCCGGGGCCGGCGGGACACCAGGTCTACCCCGCGGCCGGGGACACCAGGTCTACACCGCCGCCCGGGACACCAGGTCTACCCCGGGCCGCGGGACACCAGGTCTACCCCGCCGCCCGGGACACCAGGTCTACCCTGGGGCCGGGGACACCAGGTCTACCCCGGAGCCCGGGACACCAGGTCTACCCCGGGTCCGGCGGGACACCAGGTCTACCCCGTGGCCGGGGACACAGGTCTACCCCGTGTCCTGCGGGACACCAGGTCTAACCCGGGGCCGGCGGGAAACCAGGTCTACCCCGCCGCCCGGGACACCAGGTCTACCCCGGGGCCGGCGGCACACCAGGTCTACCCCGGGCACCGGGACACCAGGTCTACCCCGGGGCCTTGGACACCAGGTCTACCCCGGGGCCTTGGACACCAGGTCTATTCCCGGGGCCGGCGGGACACCAGGTCTACTCCGTGGCCGGGGACACCAGGTCTACCCCGGATCCGGCGGGAAACCAAGTCTACCCCGTGGCCGGGGACACCAGGTCTACCCCGGATCCGGCGGGACACCAGGTCTACCCCGGGGCCCGGGACACCAGGTCTACCCTGGGGCCCGGGACACCAGGTCTACCCCGGGGCCTTGGACACCAGGTCTACCCCGGGGCCGGCGGAACACCAGGTCTACCCCGGGGCCCGGGACACCAGGTCTACCCGTGGCCGGGGACACCAGGTCTATCCCGGGTCCGGCGGGACACCAGGTCTACCCCGGATGCGTCGGGACACCAGGTCTACCCCGTGGCCGGGGACACCAGGTCTACCCCGGGGCCTTGGACACCAGGTCTACCCCGGGGCCGGCGTGACACCAGGTCTAACCACGGGGCCGGCGGGACACCAGGTCTACCCCGTGGCCGGGGACACCAGGTCTACCCCGGGTCCGGCGGGACACCAGATCTACCCCGGATGCGTCGGGACACCAGGTCTACCCCGTGGCCGGGGACACCAGGTCTACCCCGTGGCCTTGGACACCAGGTCTACCCCGGGGCCGGCGTGACACCAGGTCTACCCCGGGGCCCGGGACAACAGGTCTACCCTGGGGCCCGAGAAACCAGGTCTACCCCGGGGCTTTGGACACCAGGTCTACCCCGGTGCCGGCGGGACACCAGGTCTACCCCGGGGCCCGGGACACCAGGTCCACCCCGGATCCGGCGGGACACCAGGTCTACCCCGCCGCCCGGGACACCAGGTCTACCCCGGGTACGGCGGGACACCAGGTCTACCCCGTGGCCGGGGACACCAGGTCTACCCCGGGTCCGGCGGGACACCAGGACTACCCCGTGGCCGGGGACACCAGGTCTACCCCGGAGCCCGGGACACCAGGTCTACCCTGGATCCGGCGGGAAACCAGGTCTACCCCGTGGGCGGCGACACCAGGTCTACCCCGGATGCGGCGGGACACCAGGTCTACCCCGTGGCCGGGGACACCAGGTCTACACCGGATCCCGGGAAACCAGGTCTACCCCGGATCTGGCGGGACACCAGGTCTACCCCGTGGCCGGGGACACCAGGTCTACCCCGGATGCGGCGGGACACCAGGTCTACCCCGTGGCCGGGGACACCAGATATACCCCGGATCCCGGGACACCAGGTCTACCCCGGATCCGGCGGGACACCAGGTCTACCCCGTGGCCGGGGACACCAGGTCTACCCCGCGGCCGGCGGGACACCAGGTCTACCCCGTGGCCGGGGACACCAGGTCTACCCCGTGTCCGGCGGGGCACCAGGTCTACCCCGTGGCCGGGGACACCAGGTCTACCCCGGGGCCGGCGGAACACCAGGTCTACCCCGGGGCCCGGGACACCAGGTCTACCCCGTGGCCGGGACACCAGGTCTACCCCGGGGCCCGGGACACCAGGTCTACCCCGTGGCCGGCGGGACACCAGGTCTACCCAGGGGCCGGCGGGACACCAGGTCTACCCCGTGGCCGGGGACACCAGGTCTACCCCGGGTCCGGCGGGACACCAGGTCTACCCCGGATGCGTCGGGACACCAGGTCTACCCCGTGGCCGGGGACACCAGGTCTACCCCGTGGCCGGGGACACCAGGTCTACCCCGGGGCCGGCGTGACACCAGGTCTAACCACGGGGCCGGCGGGACACCAGGTCTACCCCGTGGCCGGGGACACCAGGTCTATCCCGGGTCCGGCGGGACACCAGGTCTACCCCGGATGCGTCGGGACACCAGGTCTACCCCGTGGCCGGGGACACCAGGTCTAACCCGTGGCCTTGGACACCAGGTCTACCCCGGGGCCGGCGGGACACCAGGTCTACCCCGTGGAGCGGGACACCAGGTCTACCCTGGGGCCCGAGACACCAGGTCTACCCCGAGGCCTTGGACACCAGGCCTACCCCGGTGCCGGCGGGACACCAGGTCTACCCCGGGGCCCGGGACACCAGGTCTTCCCCGGCGGCCGGGACACCAGGTCTACCCCGGGGCCCGGGACACCAGGTCTACCCCGGGGCCGGCGGAACACCAGGTCAACCCCGGGGCCGGCGGCACACCAGGTCTACCCCGCGGCCGGGGACACCAGGTCTACCCCGCCGCCCGGGACACCAGGTCTACCCCGGGCCGCGGGACACCAGGTCTACCCCGCCGCCCGGGACACCAGGTCTACCCCGTGGCCGGGGACACCAGGTCTACCCCGGAGCCCGGGACTCATGTCTACCCCGGGTCCGGCGGGACACCAGGTCTACCCAGTGGCCGGGACACCAGGTCTACCTCGGATGCGGCGGGACACCAGGTCCAACCCGGGTCCGGCGGGACACCAGGTCTACCCCGTGGCCGGGGAAACCAGGTCTACCCCGGAGCCCGGGACACCAGGTCCACCCCGGATCCGGGGGAAACCAGGTCTACCCCGCCGCCCGGGACACCAGGTCTACCCCGGGGCCGGCGGGACACCAGGTCTACCCCGTGGCCGGGGACACCAGGTCTACCCCGAATGCGGCGGGACACCAGGTCTACCCCGTGGCCGGGGACACCAGGTCTACCCCGAATCCCGGGACACAAGGTCTACCCCGTGGCCGGGGACACCAGGTCTACCCCGGAGCCCGGGACACCAGGTCTACCCCGTATCCGGCGGGACACCAGGTCTTCCCCGTGGCCGGGGACACCAGGTCTACCCCGGGGCCCGGCGGGACACCAGGTCTACCCCGGATCCGGCGGGACACCATGTCTACTCCGTGGCCGGGGACACCAGGTGTACCCCGTATGCGGCGGGACACCAGGTCTACCCCGTGGCCGGGGACACCAGGTCTACCCCGGGGCCTTGGACACCAGGTCTACCCCGGGGCCGGCGGGACACCAGGTCTGCCCCGGGGTCGGGGACACCAGGTCTACCCCGCATGCGGCGGGACACCAGGTCTACCCCGTGGCCGTGGACACCAGGTCTACCCCGGGGCCTTGGACACCAGGTCTACCCCGGGGCTGGCGGGACACAAGGTCTACCCTGGGGCCCGGGACACCAGGTCTACCCTGGGGCCCGGGACACCAGGTCTACCCCGGGGCCTTGGACACCAGGTCTACCCCGGGGCCGGCGGGACACCATGTCTACCCCGTGGCCGGGGACACCAGGTCTACCCCGGATCCGGCGGGACACCAGGTCTACCCCGTGGCCGGGGACACCCGGTCTACCCCGGATGCGGCGGGACACCAGGTCTACCCCGTGGCCGGGGACACCAGGTCTACCCCGGGGCCTTGGACACCAGGTCTACCCCGGGGCCGGCGGGACACCAGGTCTACCCCGGGGCCGGGGACACCAGGTCTACCCCGGATGCGGCGGGACACCAGGTCTACCCCGTGGCCGGGGAAACCAGGTCTACCCCGGTGCCTTGGACACCAGGTCTACCCCGGGGCCGGCGGGACACCAGGTCTACCCCGCGGCCGGGGACACCAGGTCTACACCGCCGCCCGGGACACCAGGTCTACCCCGGGCCGCGGGACACCAGGTCTACCCCGCCGCCCGGGACACCAGGTCTACCCTGGGGCCGGGGACACCAGGTCTACCCCGGAGCCCGGGACACCAGGTCTACCCCGGGTCCGGCGGGACACCAGGTCTACCCCGTGGCCGGGGACACCAGGTCTACCCCGTGTCCTGCGGGACACCAGGTCTAACCCGGGGCCGGCGGGAAACCAGGTCTACCCCGCCGCCCGGGACACCAGGTCTACCCCGGGGCCGGCGGCACACCAGGTCTACCCCGGGCACCGGGACACCAGGTCTACCCCGGGGCCTTGGACACCAGGTCTACCCCGGGGCCTTGGACACCAGGTCTATTCCCGGGGCCGGCGGGACACCAGGTCTACTCCGTGGCCGGGGACACCAGGTCTACCCCGGATCCGGCGGGAAACCAAGTCTACCCCGTGGCCGGGGACACCAGGTCTACCCCGGATCCGGCGGGACACCAGGTCTACCCCGGGGCCCGGGACACCAGGTCTACCCTGGGGCCCGGGACACCAGGTCTACCCCGGGGCCTTGGACACCAGGTCTACCCCGGGGCCGGCGGAACACCAGGTCTACCCCGGGGCCCGGGACACCAGGTCTACCCCGTGGCCGGGGACACCAGGTCTATCCCGGGTCCGGCGGGACACCAGGTCTACCCCGGATGCGTCGGGACACCAGGTCTACCCCGTGGCCGGGGACACCAGGTCTACCCCGGGGCCTTGGACACCAGGTCTACCCCGGGGCCGGCGTGACACCAGGTCTAACCACGGGGCCGGCGGGACACCAGGTCTACCCCGTGGCCGGGGACACCAGGTCTACCCCGGGTCCGGCGGGACACCAGATCTACCCCGGATGCGTCGGGACACCAGGTCTACCCCGTGGCCGGGGACACCAGGTCTACCCCGTGGCCTTGGACACCAGGTCTACCCCGGGGCCGGCGTGACACCAGGTCTACCCCGGGGCCCGGGACAACAGGTCTACCCTGGGGCCCGAGAAACCAGGTCTACCCCGGGGCTTTGGACACCAGGTCTACCCCGGTGCCGGCGGGACACCAGGTCTACCCCGGGGCCCGGGACACCAGGTCTACCCCGCGGCCGGGACACCAGGTATACCCCGGGGCCCGGGACACCAGGTCTACCCCGGGGCCGGCGGGACACCAGGTCAACCCCGTGCCGGCGGGACACCAGGTCAACCCCGTGCCGGCGGCACACCAGGTCTACCCCGTGGCCGGGGACACCAGGTCTACCCCGGGTCCGGCGGGACACCAGGTCTACCCCGTGGCCGGGGACACCAGGTCTACCCCGGGGCCGGCGGGACACCAGGTCTACCCCGGGGCCGGGGACACCAGGTCTACCCCGTATGCGGCGGGACACCAGGTCTACCCCGTGGCCGGGGACACCAGGTCTACCCCGGGGCCTTGGACACCAGGTCTACCCCGGGGCCGGCGTGACACGAGGTCTACCCCGGGGCCCGGGACACCAGGTCTACCCTGGGGCCCGGGACACCAGGTCTACCCCGGGGCCTTGGACACCAGGTCTACCCCGGGGCCGGCGGGACACCATGTCTACCCCGTGGCCGGGGACACCAGGTCTACCCCGGATCCGGCCGGAAACCAGGTCTACCCCGTATCCCGGGACACCAGGTCGACCCCAGGTGCGGCGGGACACCAGGTCTACCCCGTGGCCGGGGACACCAGGTCTACCCCGGCGCCTTGGACACCAGGTCTACCCCGGGGCCGGCGGGACACCAGGTCTACCCCGGGGCCGGGGACACCAGGTCTACCCCGGATGCGGCGGGACACCAGGTCTACCCCGTGGCCGGGGACACCAGGTCTACCCCGGGGCCTTGGACACCTGGTCTACCCCGGGGCCCGGGACACCAGGTCTACCCTGGGGCCCGGGACACCAGGTCTACCCCGGGGCCTTGGACACCAGGTCTACCCCGGGGCCGGCGGGACACCAGATCTACCCCGTGGCCGGGGACACCAGGTCTACCCCGGATCCGGCGGTACACCAGGTCTACCCCGTGGCCGGGGACACCAGGTCTACCCCGGCTGCGGCGGGACACCAGGTCTACCCCGTGGCCGGGGACACCAGGTCTACCCCGAGTCCGGCGGGACACCAGGTCTACCCCGTGGCCGGGGACACCAGGTCTACCCCGGGTCCGGCGGGGCACCAGGTCTACCCCGTGGCCGGGGACACCAGGTCTACCCCGGGGCCGGCGGAACACCAGGTCTACCCCGGGGCCCGGGACACCAGGTCTACCCCGGCGGCCGGGACACCAGGTCTACCCCGGGGCCCGGCACACCAGGTCTACCCCGCGGCCGGGGACACCAGGTCTATCCCCGCCGCCCGGGACACCAGGTCTACCCCGGGCCGCGGGACACCATGTCTACCCCGCCGCCCGGGACACCAGGTCTACCCCGTGGCCGGGGACACCAGGTCTACCCCGGAGCCCGGGACACCAGGTCTACCACGGGTCCGGCGGGACACCAGGTCTACCCCGTGGCCGGGACACCAGGTCTACCCCGGATGCGGCGGGACACCAGGTCTACCCCGGGTCCGGCGGGAGACCAGGTCTACCCCGTGGCCGGGGAAACCAGGTCTACCCCGGAGCCCGGGACACCAGGTCCACCCCGGATCCGGCGGGACACCAGGTCTACCCCGCCGCCCGGGACACCAGGTCTACCCCGGGTCCGGCGGGACACCAGGTCTACCCCGTGGCCGGGGACACCAGGTCTACCCCGGGTCCTGCGGGACACCAGGACTACCCCGTGGCCGGGGACACCAGGTCTACCCCGGAACCCGGGACACCAGGTCTACCCTGGATCCGGCGGGAAACCAGGTCTACCCCGTGGGCGGCGACACCAGGTCTACCCCGGATGCGGCGGGACACCAGGTCTACCCCGTGGCCGGGGACACCAGGTCTACACCGGATCCCGGGAAACCAGGTCTACCCCGGATCTGGCGGGACACCAGGTCTACCCCGTGGCCGGGGACACCAGGTCTACCCCGGATGCGGCGGGACACCAGGTCTACCACGTGGCCGGGGACACCAGGTCTACCCCGGATCCCGGGACACCAGGTCTACCCCGGATCCGGCGGGACACCAGGTCTACCCCGTGGCCGGGGACACCAGGTCTACCCCGAGGCCGGCGGGACACCAGGTCTACCACGTGGCCGGGGACACCAGGTCTACCCCGGATCCCGGGACACCAGGTCTACCCCGGATCCGGCGGAACACCAGGTCTACCCCGGGGCCCGGGACACCAGGTCTACCCCGGCGGCCGGGACACCAGGTCTACCCCGGGGCCCGGGACACCAGGTCTACCCCGGGGCCCGGGACACCAGGTCAACCCCGGGGCCGGCGGCACACCAGGTCTACCCCGCGGCCGGGGACACCAGGTCTATCCCCGCCGCCCGGGACACCAGGTCTACCCCGGGCCGCGGGACACCAGGTCTACCCCGCCGCCCGGGACACCAGGTCTACCCCGTGGCCGGGACACCAGGTCTACCCCGGATGCGGCGGGACACCAGGTCTACCCCGGGTCCGGCGGGACACCAGGTCTACCCCGTGGCCGGGGAAACCAGGTCTACCCCGGAGCCCGGGACACCAGGTCCACCCCGGATCCGGCGGGACACCAGGTCTACCCCGCCGCCCGGGACACCAGGTCTACCCCGGGTCCGGCGGGACACCAGGTCTACCCCGTGGCCGGGGAAACCAGGTCTACCCCGGGTCCGGCGGGACACCAGGACTACCCCGTGGCCGGGGACACCAGGTCTACCCCGGAGCCCGGGACACCAGGTCTACCCTGGATCCGGCGGGAAACCAGGTCTACCCCGTGGGCGGCGACACCAGGTCTACCCCGGATGCGGCGGGACACCAGGTCTACCCCGTGGCCGGGGACACCAGGTCTACACCGGATCCCGGGAAACCAGGTCTACCCCGGATCTGGCGGGACACCAGGTCTACCCCGTGGCCGGGGACACCAGGTCTACCCCGGATGCGGCGGGACACCAGGTCTACCCCGTGGCCGGGGACACCAGGTCTACCCCGGATCCCGGGACACCAGGTCTACCCCGGATCCGGCGGGACACCAGGTCTACCCCGTGGCCGGGGACACCAGGTCTACCCCGAGGCCGGCGGGACACCAGGTCTACCCCGTGGCCGGGGACACCAGGTCTACCCCGGGTCCGGCGGGGCACCAGGTCTACCCCGTGGCCGGGGACACCAGGTCTACCCCGGGGCCGGCGGAACACCAGGTCTACCCCGGGGCCCGGGACACCAGGTCTACCCCGGCGGCCGGGACACCAGGTCAACCCCGGGGCTCGGGACACCAGGTCTACCCCGGGGCCGGCGGGACACCAGGTCTAACCCAGGGGACGGCGGGACACCAGGTCTACCCCGTGGCCGGGGACACCAGGTCTACCCCGGGTCCGGCGGGACACCAGGTCTACCCCGGATGCGTCGGGACACCAGGTCTACCCCGTGGCCGGGGACACCAGGTCTACCCCGTGGCCGGGGACACCAGGTCTACCCCGGTGCCGGCGGGACACCAGGTCTAACCACGGGGCCGGCGGGACACCAGGTCTACCCCGTGGCCGGGGACACCAGGTCTACCCCGGGTCCGGCGGGACACCAGGTCTACCCCGGATGCGTCGGGACACCAGGTCTACCCCGTGGCCGGGGACACCAGGTCTACCCCGTGGCCTTGGACACCGGGTCTACCCCGGGGCCGGCGGGACACCAGGTCTACCCCGTGGAGCGGGACACCAGGTCTACCCTGGGGCCCGAGACACCAGGTCTACCCCGAGGCCTTGGACACCAGGCCTACCCCGGATGCGGCGGGACACCAGGTCTACCCCGGGGGCGGGACACCAGGTCTTCCCCGGCGGCCGGGACACCAGGTCTACCCCGGGGCCCGGGACACCAGGTCTACCCCGGGGCCGGCGGAACACCAGGTCAACCCCGGGGCCGGCGGCACACCAGGTCTACCCCGCGGCCGGGGACACCAGGTCTACCCCGCCGCCCGGGACACCAGGTCTACCCCGGGCCGCGGGACACCAGGTCTACCCCGCCGCCCGGGACACCAGGTCTACCCCGTGGCCGGGGACACCAGGTCTACCCCGGAGCCCGGGACACCAGGTCTACCCCGGGTCCGGCGGGACACCAGGTCTACCCCGTGGCCGGGACACCAGGTCTACCCCGGATGCGGCGGGACACCAGGTCTACCCCGGGTCCGGCGGGACACCAGGTCTACCCCGTGGCCGGGGAAACCAGGTCTACCCCGGAGCCCGGGACACCAGGTCCACCCCGGATCCGGGGGAAACCAGGTCTAGCCCGCCGCCCGGGACACCAGGTCTACCCGGGGCCGGCGGGACACCAGGTCTACCCCGTGGCCGGGGACACCAGGTCTACCCCGAATGCGGCGGGACACCAGGTCTACCCCGTGGCCGGGGACACCAGGTCTACCCCGAATCCCGGGACACAAGGTCTACCCCGTGGCCGGGGACACCAGGTCTACCCCGGAGCCCGGGACACCAGGTCTACCCCGTATCCGGCGGGACACCAGGTCTTCCCCGTGGCCGGGGACACCAGGTCTACCCCGGGGCCCGGCGGGACACCAGGTCTACCCCGGATCCGGCGGGACACCATGTCTACTCCGTGGCCGGGGACACCAGGTGTACCCCGTATGCGGCGGGACACCAGCTCTACCCCGTGGCCGGGGACACCAGGTCTACCCCGGGGCCTTGGACACCAGGTCTACCCCGGGGCCGGCGGGACACCAGGACTGCCCCGGGGTCGGGGACACCAGGTCTACCCCGCATGCGGCGGGACACCAGGTCTACCCCGTGGCCGTGGACACCAGGTCTACCCCGGGGCCTTGGACACCAGGTCTACCCCGGGGCCGGCGGGACACCAGGTCTACCCTGGGGCCCGGGAAACCAGGTCTACCCTGGGGCCCGGGACACCAGGTCTACCCCGGGGCCTTGGACACCAGGTCTACCCCGGGGCCGGCGGGACACCATGTCTACCCCGTGGCCGGGGACACCAGGTCTACCCCGGATCCGGCGGGACACCAGGTCTACCCCGTGGCCGGGGACACCCGGTCTACCCCGGATGCGGCGGGACACCAGGTCTACCCCGTGGCCGGGGACACCAGGTCTACCCCGGGGCCTTGGACACCAGGTCTACCCCGGGGCCGGCGGGACACCAGGTCTACCCCGGGGCCGTGGACACCAGGTCTACCCCGGATGCGGCGGGACACCAGGTCTACCCCGTGGCCGGGGACACCAGGTCTACCCCGGTGCCTTGGACACCAGGTCTACCCCGGGGCTGGCGGGACACAAGGTCTACCCTGGGGCCCGGGACACCAGGTCTACCCTGGGGCCCGGGACACCAGGTCTACCCCGGGGCCTTGGACACCAGGTCTACCCCGGGGCCGGCGGGACACCATGTCTACCCCGTGGCCGGGGACACCAGGTCTACCCCGGATCCGGCGGGACACCAGGTCTACCCCGTGGCCGGGGACACCCGGTCTACCCCGGATGCGGCGGGACACCAGGTCTACCCCGTGGCCGGGGACACCAGGTCTACCCCGGGGCCTTGGACACCAGGTCTACCCCGGGGCCGGCGGGACACCAGGTCTACCCCGGGGCCGGGGACACCAGGTCTACCCCGGATGCGGCGGGACACCAGGTCTACCCCGTGGCCGGGGAAACCAGGTCTACCCCGGTGCCTTGGACACCAGGTCTACCCCGGGGCCGGCGGGACACCAGGTCTACCCCGCGGCCGGGGACACCAGGTCTACACCGCCGCCCGGGACACCAGGTCTACCCCGGGCCGCGGGACACCAGGTCTACCCCGCCGCCCGGGACACCAGGTCTACCCTGGGGCCGGGGACACCAGGTCTACCCCGGAGCCCGGGACACCAGGTCTACCCCGGGTCCGGCGGGACACCAGGTCTACCCCGTGGCCGGGGACACCAGGTCTACCCCGTGTCCTGCGGGACACCAGGTCTAACCCGGGGCCGGCGGGAAACCAGGTCTACCCCGCCGCCCGGGACACCAGGTCTACCCCGGGGCCGGCGGCACACCAGGTCTACCCCGGGCACCGGGACACCAGGTCTACCCCGGGGCCTTGGACACCAGGTCTACCCCGGGGCCTTGGACACCAGGTCTATTCCCGGGGCCGGCGGGACACCAGGTCTACTCCGTGGCCGGGGACACCAGGTCTACCCCGGATCCGGCGGGAAACCAAGTCTACCCCGTGGCCGGGGACACCAGGTCTACCCCGGATCCGGCGGGACACCAGGTCTACCCCGGGGCCCGGGACACCAGGTCTACCCTGGGGCCCGGGACACCAGGTCTACCCCGGGGCCTTGGACACCAGGTCTACCCCGGGGCCGGCGGAACACCAGGTCTACCCCGGGGCCCGGGACACCAGGTCTACCCCGTGGCCGGGGACACCAGGTCTATCCCGGGTCCGGCGGGACACCAGGTCTACCCCGGATGCGTCGGGACACCAGGTCTACCCCGTGGCCGGGGACACCAGGTCTACCCCGGGGCCTTGGACACCAGGTCTACCCCGGGGCCGGCGTGACACCAGGTCTAACCACGGGGCCGGCGGGACACCAGGTCTACCCCGTGGCCGGGGACACCAGGTCTACCCCGGGTCCGGCGGGACACCAGATCTACCCCGGATGCGTCGGGACACCAGGTCTACCCCGTGGCCGGGGACACCAGGTCTACCCCGTGGCCTTGGACACCAGGTCTACCCCGGGGCCGGCGTGACACCAGGTCTACCCCGGGGCCCGGGACAACAGGTCTACCCTGGGGCCCGAGAAACCAGGTCTACCCCGGGGCTTTGGACACCAGGTCTACCCCGGTGCCGGCGGGACACCAGGTCTACCCCGGGGCCCGGGACACCAGGTCTACCCCGCGGCCGGGACACCAGGTATACCCCGGGGCCCGGGACACCAGGTCTACCCCGGGGCCGGCGGGACACCAGGTCAACCCCGTGCCGGCGGGACACCAGGTCAACCCCGTGCCGGCGGCACACCAGGTCTACCCCGTGGCCGGGGACACCAGGTCTACCCCGGGTCCGGCGGGACACCAGGTCTACCCCGTGGCCGGGGACACCAGGTCTACCCCGGGGCCGGCGGGACACCAGGTCTACCCCGGGGCCGGGGACACCAGGTCTACCCCGTATGCGGCGGGACACCAGGTCTACCCCGTGGCCGGGGACACCAGGTCTACCCCGGGGCCTTGGACACCAGGTCTACCCCGGGGCCGGCGTGACACGAGGTCTACCCCGGGGCCCGGGACACCAGGTCTACCCTGGGGCCCGGGACACCAGGTCTACCCCGGGGCCTTGGACACCAGGTCTACCCCGGGGCCGGCGGGACACCATGTCTACCCCGTGGCCGGGGACACCAGGTCTACCCCGGATCCGGCGGGAAACCAGGTCTACCCCGTATCCCGTGACACCAGGTCGACCCCAGGTGCGGCGGGACACCAGGTCTACCCCGTGGCCGGGGACACCAGGTCTACCCCGGCGCCTTGGACACCAGGTCTACCCCGGGGCCGGCGGGACACCAGGTCTACCCCGGGGCCGGGGACACCAGGTCTACCCCGGATGCGGCGGGACACCAGGTCTACCCCGTGGCCGGGGACACCAGGTCTACCCCGGGGCCTTGGACACCTGGTCTACCCCGGGGCCCGGGACACCAGGTCTACCCTGGGGCCCGGGACACCAGGTCTACCCCGGGGCCTTGGACACCAGGTCTACCCCGGGGCCGGCGGGACACCAGATCTACCCCGTGGCCGGGGACACCAGGTCTACCCCGGATCCGGCGGTACACCAGGTCTACCCCGTGGCCGGGGACACCAGGTCTACCCCGGCTGCGGCGGGACACCAGGTCTACCCCGTGGCCGGGGACACCAGGTCTACCCCGAGTCCGGCGGGACACCAGGTCTACCCCGTGGCCGGGGACACCAGGTCTACCCCGGGTCCGGCGGGGCACCAGGTCTACCCCGTGGCCGGGGACACCAGGTCTACCCCGGGGCCGGCGGAACACCAGGTCTACCCCGGGGCCCGGGACACCAGGTCTACCCCGGCGGCCGGGACACCAGGTCTACCCCGGGGCCCGGCACACCAGGTCTACCCCGCGGCCGGGGACACCAGGTCTATCCCCGCCGCCCGGGACACCAGGTCTACCCCGGGCCGCGGGACACCATGTCTACCCCGCCGCCCGGGACACCAGGTCTACCCCGTGGCCGGGGACACCAGGTCTACCCCGGAGCCCGGGACACCAGGTCTACCACGGGTCCGGCGGGACACCAGGTCTACCCCGTGGCCGGGACACCAGGTCTACCCCGGATGCGGCGGGACACCAGGTCTACCCCGGGTCCGGCGGGAGACCAGGTCTACCCCGTGGCCGGGGAAACCAGGTCTACCCCGGAGCCCGGGACACCAGGTCCACCCCGGATCCGGCGGGACACCAGGTCTACCCCGCCGCCCGGGACACCAGGTCTACCCCGGGTCCGGCGGGACACCAGGTCTACCCCGTGGCCGGGGACACCAGGTCTACCCCGGGTCCTGCGGGACACCAGGACTACCCCGTGGCCGGGGACACCAGGTCTACCCCGGAACCCGGGACACCAGGTCTACCCTGGATCCGGCGGGAAACCAGGTCTACCCCGTGGGCGGCGACACCAGGTCTACCCCGGATGCGGCGGGACACCAGGTCTACCCCGTGGCCGGGGACACCAGGTCTACACCGGATCCCGGGAAACCAGGTCTACCCCGGATCTGGCGGGACACCAGGTCTACCCCGTGGCCGGGGACACCAGGTCTACCCCGGATGCGGCGGGACACCAGGTCTACCACGTGGCCGGGGACACCAGGTCTACCCCGGATCCCGGGACACCAGGTCTACCCCGGATCCGGCGGGACACCAGGTCTACCCCGTGGCCGGGGACACCAGGTCTACCCCGAGGCCGGCGGGACACCAGGTCTACCACGTGGCCGGGGACACCAGGTCTACCCCGGATCCCGGGACACCAGGTCTACCCCGGATCCGGCGGAACACCAGGTCTACCCCGGGGCCCGGGACACCAGGTCTACCCCGGCGGCCGGGACACCAGGTCTACCCCGGGGCCCGGGACACCAGGTCTACCCCGGGGCCCGGGACACCAGGTCAACCCCGGGGCCGGCGGCACACCAGGTCTACCCCGCGGCCGGGGACACCAGGTCTATCCCCGCCGCCCGGGACACCAGGTCTACCCCGGGCCGCGGGACACCAGGTCTACCCCGCCGCCCGGGACACCAGGTCTACCCCGTGGCCGGGACACCAGGTCTACCCCGGATGCGGCGGGACACCAGGTCTACCCCGGGTCCGGCGGGACACCAGGTCTACCCCGTGGCCGGGGAAACCAGGTCTACCCCGGAGCCCGGGACACCAGGTCCACCCCGGATCCGGCGGGACACCAGGTCTACCCCGCCGCCCGGGACACCAGGTCTACCCCGGGTCCGGCGGGACACCAGGTCTACCCCGTGGCCGGGGAAACCAGGTCTACCCCGGGTCCGGCGGGACACCAGGACTACCCCGTGGCCGGGGACACCAGGTCTACCCCGGAGCCCGGGACACCAGGTCTACCCTGGATCCGGCGGGAAACCAGGTCTACCCCGTGGGCGGCGACACCAGGTCTACCCCGGATGCGGCGGGACACCAGGTCTACCCCGTGGCCGGGGACACCAGGTCTACACCGGATCCCGGGAAACCAGGTCTACCCCGGATCTGGCGGGACACCAGGTCTACCCCGTGGCCGGGGACACCAGGTCTACCCCGGATGCGGCGGGACACCAGGTCTACCCCGTGGCCGGGGACACCAGGTCTACCCCGGATCCCGGGACACCAGGTCTACCCCGGATCCGGCGGGACACCAGGTCTACCCCGTGGCCGGGGACACCAGGTCTACCCCGAGGCCGGCGGGACACCAGGTCTACCCCGTGGCCGGGGACACCAGGTCTACCCCGGGTCCGGCGGGGCACCAGGTCTACCCCGTGGCCGGGGACACCAGGTCTACCCCGGGGCCGGCGGAACACCAGGTCTACCCCGGGGCCCGGGACACCAGGTCTACCCCGGCGGCCGGGACACCAGGTCAACCCCGGGGCTCGGGACACCAGGTCTACCCCGGGGCCGGCGGGACACCAGGTCTAACCCAGGGGACGGCGGGACACCAGGTCTACCCCGTGGCCGGGGACACCAGGTCTACCCCGGGTCCGGCGGGACACCAGGTCTACCCCGGATGCGTCGGGACACCAGGTCTACCCCGTGGCCGGGGACACCAGGTCTACCCCGTGGCCGGGGACACCAGGTCTACCCCGGTGCCGGCGGGACACCAGGTCTAACCACGGGGCCGGCGGGACACCAGGTCTACCCCGTGGCCGGGGACACCAGGTCTACCCCGGGTCCGGCGGGACACCAGGTCTACCCCGGATGCGTCGGGACACCAGGTCTACCCCGTGGCCGGGGACACCAGGTCTACCCCGTGGCCTTGGACACCGGGTCTACCCCGGGGCCGGCGGGACACCAGGTCTACCCCGTGGAGCGGGACACCAGGTCTACCCTGGGGCCCGAGACACCAGGTCTACCCCGAGGCCTTGGACACCAGGCCTACCCCGGATGCGGCGGGACACCAGGTCTACCCCGGGGGCGGGACACCAGGTCTTCCCCGGCGGCCGGGACACCAGGTCTACCCCGGGGCCCGGGACACCAGGTCTACCCCGGGGCCGGCGGAACACCAGGTCAACCCCGGGGCCGGCGGCACACCAGGTCTACCCCGCGGCCGGGGACACCAGGTCTACCCCGCCGCCCGGGACACCAGGTCTACCCCGGGCCGCGGGACACCAGGTCTACCCCGCCGCCCGGGACACCAGGTCTACCCCGTGGCCGGGGACACCAGGTCTACCCCGGAGCCCGGGACACCAGGTCTACCCCGGGTCCGGCGGGACACCAGGTCTACCCCGTGGCCGGGACACCAGGTCTACCCCGGATGCGGCGGGACACCAGGTCTACCCCGGGTCCGGCGGGACACCAGGTCTACCCCGTGGCCGGGGAAACCAGGTCTACCCCGGAGCCCGGGACACCAGGTCCACCCCGGATCCGGGGGAAACCAGGTCTAGCCCGCCGCCCGGGACACCAGGTCTACCCCGGGGCCGGCGGGACACCAGGTCTACCCCGTGGCCGGGGACACCAGGTCTACCCCGAATGCGGCGGGACACCAGGTCTACCCCGTGGCCGGGGACACCAGGTCTACCCCGAATCCCGGGACACAAGGTCTACCCCGTGGCCGGGGACACCAGGTCTACCCCGGAGCCCGGGACACCAGGTCTACCCCGTATCCGGCGGGACACCAGGTCTTCCCCGTGGCCGGGGACACCAGGTCTACCCCGGGGCCCGGCGGGACACCAGGTCTACCCCGGATCCGGCGGGACACCATGTCTACTCCGTGGCCGGGGACACCAGGTGTACCCCGTATGCGGCGGGACACCAGCTCTACCCCGTGGCCGGGGACACCAGGTCTACCCCGGGGCCTTGGACACCAGGTCTACCCCGGGGCCGGCGGGACACCAGGACTGCCCCGGGGTCGGGGACACCAGGTCTACCCCGCATGCGGCGGGACACCAGGTCTACCCCGTGGCCGTGGACACCAGGTCTACCCCGGGGCCTTGGACACCAGGTCTACCCCGGGGCCGGCGGGACACCAGGTCTACCCTGGGGCCCGGGAAACCAGGTCTACCCTGGGGCCCGGGACACCAGGTCTACCCCGGGGCCTTGGACACCAGGTCTACCCCGGGGCCGGCGGGACACCATGTCTACCCCGTGGCCGGGGACACCAGGTCTACCCCGGATCCGGCGGGACACCAGGTCTACCCCGTGGCCGGGGACACCCGGTCTACCCCGGATGCGGCGGGACACCAGGTCTACCCCGTGGCCGGGGACACCAGGTCTACCCCGGGGCCTTGGACACCAGGTCTACCCCGGGGCCGGCGGGACACCAGGTCTACCCCGGGGCCGTGGACACCAGGTCTACCCCGGATGCGGCGGGACACCAGGTCTACCCCGTGGCCGGGGACACCAGGTCTACCCCGGTGCCTTGGACACCAGGTCTACCCCGGGGCCGGCGGGACACCAGGTCTACCCCGCGGCCGGGGACACCAGGTCTACACCGCCGCCCGGGACACCAGGTCTACCCCGGGCCGCGGGACACCAGGTCTACCCCGCCGCCCGGGACACCAGGTCTACCCTGGGGCCGGGGACACCAGGTCTACCCCGGAGCCCGGGACACCAGGTCTACCCGGGGTCCGGCGGGACACCAGGTCTACCCCGTGGCCGGGACACCAGGTCTACCCCGGATGCGGCGGGACACCAGGTCTACCCCGGGTCCGGCGGGACACCAGGTCTACACCGTGGCCGGGGAAACCAGGTCTACCCCGGAGCCCGGGACACCAGGTCCACCCCAGATCCGGCGGGACACCAGGTCTACCCCGCCGCCCGGGACACCAGGTCTATCCCGGGGCCGGCGGGACACCAGGTCTACCCCGTGGCCGGGGACAATAGGTCTACCCCGGGTCCGGCGGGACACCAGGACTACCCCGTGGCCGGGGACACCAGGTCTACCCCGGAGCCCGGGACACCAGGTCTACCCTGGATCCGGCGGGAAACCAGGTCTACCCCGTGGCCGGCGACACCAGGTCTACCCCGGATGCGGCGGGACACCAGGTCTACCCCGTGGCCGGGGACACCAGGTCTACACCGGATCCCGGGAAACCAGGTCTACCCCGGATCCGGCGGGAAACCAGGTCTACCCCGTGGCCGGGGACACCAGGTCTACCCCGGATCCCGGGACACCAGGTCTACCCCGGATCCGGCGGGACACCAGGTCTAGCCCGTGGCCGGGGACACCAGGTCTACCCCGTGGCCGGCGGGACACCAGGTCTACCCCGTGGCCGGGGACAGCAGGTCTACCCCGGGTCCGGCGGGACACCAGGTCTACCCCGTGGACGGGGACACCAGGTCTACCCCGGGGCCGGCGGGACACCAGGTCTACCCCGTGGCCGGGGACACCAGGTCTACCCCGGGGCCGGCGGGACACCAGGTCTACCCCGTGGCCGGGGACACCAAGTCTACCCCGTGTCCGGCGTGACACCAGGTCTACCCCGTATGCGTCGGGACACCAGGTCTACCCCGTGGCCGGGGACACCAGGTCTACCCCGGGGCCCGGGACACCAGGTCTACACCGGATCCGGCGGGACACCAGGTCTACCCCGTGGTCGCCGGGACACCAGGTCTACCCCGGATGCGGCGGGACACCAGGTCTACCCCGTGGCCGGGGACACCAGGTCTACCCCGGGGCCTTGGACACCAGGTCTACCCCGGGGCCGGCGGGACACCAGGTCTACCCCGTGCCCGGGACACCAGGTCTACCCTGGGGCCCGGGACACCAGGTCTACCCCGGGGCCTTGGACACCAGGTCTACCCCGGGGCCGGCGGGACACCAGGTCTACCCCGTGGCCGGGGACACCAGGTCTACCCCGGGTCCGGCGGGACACCAGGTCTACCCCGTGGCCGGGGACACCAGGTGTACCCCGGATGCGGCGGGACACCAGGTCTACCCCGTGGCCGGGTACACCACGTCTACCCCGGGGCCTTGGACACCAGGTCTACCCCGGGGCCTTGGACACCAGGTCTACCCCGGGGCCGGCGGGACACCAGGTCTACCCCGGGGCCCGGGACACAAGGTCTACCCCGGCGGCCGGGACACCAGGTCTACACCAGGGCCCGGGACACCAGGTCTACCCCGTGGCCGGCGGGACACCAGGTCTACCCCGCCGCCCGGGACACCAGGTCTACCCTGTGGCCGGGGACACCAGGTCTACCCCGGAGCCCGGGACACCAGGTCTACCCCGTGTCCGGCGGTACACCAGGTCTACCCCGTGGCCGGGGACACCAGGTCTACCCCGGATGCGGCGGGACACCAGGTCTACCCCGGGTCCGGCGGGACACCAGGTCTACCCTGTGGCCGGGGACACCAGGTCTACCCAGGAGCCCGGGACACCAGGTCTACCCCGGATGCGGCGGGACACCAGGTCTACCCCGTGGCCGGGGACACCAGGTCTACCCCGTGGCCGGCGGGACACCAGGTCTACCCCGTGGCCGGGGACACCAGGTCTACCCCGTGGCCGGCGGGACACCAGGTCTACCCCGTGGCCGGCGGGACACCAGGTCTACCCCGTGGCCGGGGACACCAGGTCTACCCCGTGGCCGGCGGGACACCAGGTCTACCCCGTGGCCGGGGACACCAGGTCTACCCCGGAGCCCGGGACACCAGGTCTACCCTGGATCCGGCGGGACACCAGGTCTACCCCGAGGCCGGCGGGACACCACGTCTACCCCGGATCCCGGGACACCAGGTCTACCCCGGATCGGGCGGGACACCAGGTCCACCCCGTGGCCTGGGAGACCAGGTCTACCCCGTGGCCGGCGGGACACCAGGTCTACACCGTGGCCGGGGACAGCAGGTCTACCCCGTGTCCGGCGGGACACCAGGTCTACCCCGGATGCGGCGGGACACCAGGTCTACCCCGTGGCCGGGGACACCAGGTCTACCCCGTGGCCTTGGACACCAGGTCTACCCCGGGGCCGGCGGGACACCAGGTCTACCCCGGAGCCCGGGACACCAGGTCTACCCCGGATCCGGCGGGACACCAGGTCTAACCCGGGGCCGGCGGGACACCAGGTCTACCCCGTGGCCGGGGACACCAGGTCTACCCCGTGTCCGGCGGGACACCAGGTCTACCCCGTGGCCGCGGACACCAGGTCTACCCCGGAGCCCGGGACACCAGGTCTACCCCGGATCCGGCGGGACACAGGGTCTACCCCGCCGCCTGGGACACCAGGTCTACCCCGGGGCCGGCGGGACACCAGGTCTACCCCGTGGCCGGGGACACCAGGTCTACCCCGGGTCCGGCGGGACACCAGGTCTACCCCGTGGCCGGGGACACCAGGTCTACCCCGGAGCCCGGGACACCAGGTCTACCCCGGATCCGGCGGGACACCAGGTCTACCCCGCCGCCCGGGACACCAGGTCTACCCCGGGGCCGGCGGGACACCAGGTCTACCCCGTGGCCGGGGACACCAGGTCTACCCCGGGTCCGGCGGGACACCAGGTCTACCCCGTGGCCGGGGACACCAGGTCTACCCCGGAGCCCGGGACACCAGGTCTACCCCGGATCCGGCGGGACACAGGGTCTACCCCGCCGCCTGGGACACCAGGTCTACCCCGGGGCCGGCGGGACACCAGGTCTACCCCGTGGCCGGGGACACCAGGTCTACCCCGGGTCCGGCGGGACACCAGGTCTACCCCGTGGCCGGGGACACCAGGTCTACCCCGGAGCCCGGGACACCAGGTCTACCCCGTGGCCGGGGACACCAGGTCTACCCCGGGGCCGGCGGAAGACCAGGTCTACCCCGGGGCCCGGGACACCAGGTCTACCCCGGCGGCCGGGAAACCAGGTCAACCCCGGGGCTCGGGACACCAGGTCTACCCCGGGGCCGGCGGGACACCAGGTCTAACCCAGGGGCCGGCGGGACACCAGGTCTACCCCGTGGCCGGGGACACCAGGTCTACCCCGTGTCCGGCGGGACACCAGGTCTACCCCGGATGCGTCGGGACACCAGGTCTACCCCGTGGCCGGGGACACCAGGTCTACCCCGTGGCCGGGGACACCAGGTCTACCCCGGGGCCGGCGTGACACCAGGTCTAACCACGGGGCAGGCGGGACACCAGGTCTACCCCGTGGCCGGGGACACCAGGTCTACCCCGGGTCCGGCGGGACACCAGGTCTACCCCGGATGCGTCGGGACACCAGGTCTACCCCGTGGCCGGGGACACTAGGTCTACCCCGTGGCCTTGGACACCAGGTCTACCCCGGGGCCGGCGGGACACCAGGTCTACCCCGTGGAGCGGGACACCAGGTCTACCCTGGGGCCCGAGACACCAGGTTTACCCCGAGGCCTTGGACACCAGGCCTACCCCGGATGCGGCGGGACACCAGGTCTACCCCGGGGCCCGGGACACCAGGTCTTCCCCGGGTCCGGCGGGACACCAGGACTACCCCGTGGCCGGGGACACCAGGTCTACCCCGGAGCCCGGGACACCAGGTCTACCCTGGATCCGGCGGGAAACCAGGTCTACCCCGTGGGCGGCGACACCAGGTCTACCCCGGATGCGGCGGGACACCAGGTCTACCCCGTGGCCGGGGACACCAGGTCTACACCGGATCCCGGGAAACCAGGTCTACCCCGGATCTGGCGGGACACCAGGTCTACCCCGTGGCCGGGGACACCAGGTCTACCCCGGATGCGGCGGGACACCAGGTCTACCCCGTGGCCGGGGACACCAGGTCTACCCCGGATCCCGGGACACCAGGTCTACCCCGGATCCGGCGGGACACCAGGTCTACCCCGTGGCCGGGGACACCAGGTCTACCCCGAGGCCGGCGGGACACCAGGTCTACCCCGTGGCCGGGGACACCAGGTCTACCCCGGGTCCGGCGGGGCACCAGGTCTACCCCGTGGCCGGGGACACCAGGTCTACCCCGGGGCCGGCGGAACACCAGGTCTACCCCGGGGCCCGGGACACCAGGTCTACCCCGGCGGCCGGGACACCAGGTCAACCCCGGGGCTCGGGACACCAGGTCTACCCCGGGGCCGGCGGGACACCAGGTCTAACCCAGGGGCCGGCGGGACACCAGGTCTACCCCGTGGCCGGGGACACCAGGTCTACCCCGGGTCCGGCGGGACACCAGGTCTACCCCGGATGCGTCGGGACACCAGGTCTACCCCGTGGCCGGGGACACCAGGTCTACCCCGTGGCCGGGGACACCAGGTCTACCCCGGGGCCGGCGTGACACCAGGTCTAACCACTGGGCCGGCGGGACACCAGGTCTACCCCGTGGCCGGGGATACCAGGTCTACCCCGGGTCCGGCGGGACACCAGGTCTACCCCGGATGCGTCGGGACACCAGGTCTACCCCGTGGCCGGGGACACCAGGTCTACCCCGTGGCCTTGGACACCAGGTCTACCCCGGGGCCGGCGGGACACCAGGTCTACCCCGTGGAGCGGGACACCAGGTCTACCCTGGGGCCCGAGACACCAGGTCTCCCCGAGGCCTTGGACACCAGGCCTACCCCGGATGCGGCGGGACACCAGGTCTACCCCGGGGCCTGGGACACCAGGTCTTCCCCGGCGGCCGGGACACCAGGTCTACCCCGGGGCCCGGGACACCAGGTCTACCCCGGGGCCGGCGGAACACCATGTCAACCCCGGGGCCGGCGGCACACCAGGTCTACCCCGCGGCCGGGGACACCAGGTCTACCCCGCCGCCCGGGACACCAGGTCTACCCCGGGCCGCGGGACACCAGGTCTACCCCGCCGCCCGGGACACCAGGTCTACCCCGTGGCCGGGGACACCAGGTCTACCCCGGAGCCCGGGACACCAGGTCTACCCCGGGTCCGGCGGGACACCAGGTCTACCCCGTGGCCGGGACACCAGGTCTACCCCGGATGCGGCGGGACACCAGGTCTACCCCGGGTCCGGCGGGACACCAGGTCTACCCCGTGGCCGGGGAAACCAGGTCTACCCCGGAGCCCGGGACACCAGGTCCACCCCGGATCCGGGGGAAACCAGGTCTACCCCGCCGCCCGGGACACCAGGTCTACCCCGGGGCCGGCGGGACACCAGGTCTACCCCGTGGCCGGGGACACCAGGTCTACCCCGAATGCGGCGGGACACCAGGTCTACCCCGTGGCCGGGGACACCAGGTCTACCCCGAATCCCGGGACACAAGGTCTACCCCGTGGCCGGGGACACCAGGTCTACCCCGGAGCCCGGGACACCAGGTCTACCCCGTATCCGGCGGGACACCAGGTCTTCCCCGTGGCCGGGGACACCAGGTCTACCCCGGGGCCCGGCGGGACACCAGGTCTACCCCGGATCCGGCGGGACACCATGTCTACTCCGTGGCCGGGGACACCAGGTGTACCCCGTATGCGGCGGGACACCAGCTCTACCCCGTGGCCGGGGACACCAGGTCTACCCCGGGGCCTTGGACACCAGGTCTACCCCGGGGCCGGCGGGACACCAGGACTGCCCCGGGGTCGGGGACACCAGGTCTACCCCGCATGCGGCGGGACACCAGGTCTACCCCGTGGCCGTGGACACCAGGTCTACCCCGGGGCCTTGGACACCAGGTCTACCCCGGGGCCGGCGGGACACCAGGTCTACCCTGGGGCCCGGGAAACCAGGTCTACCCTGGGGCCCGGGACACCAGGTCTACCCCGGGGCCTTGGACACCAGGTCTACCCCGGGGCCGGCGGGACACCATGTCTACCCCGTGGCCGGGGACACCAGGTCTACCCCGGATCCGGCGGGACACCAGGTCTACCCCGTGGCCGGGGACACCCGGTCTACCCCGGATGCGGCGGGACACCAGGTCTACCCCGTGGCCGGGGACACCAGGTCTACCCCGGGGCCTTGGACACCAGGTCTACCCCGGGGCCGGCGGGACACCAGGTCTACCCCGGGGCCGTGGACACCAGGTCTACCCCGGATGCGGCGGGACACCAGGTCTACCCCGTGGCCGGGGACACCAGGTCTACCCCGGTGCCTTGGACACCAGGTCTACCCCGGGGCCGGCGGGACACCAGGTCTACCCCGCGGCCGGGGACACCAGGTCTACACCGCCGCCCGGGACACCAGGTCTACCCCGGGCCGCGGGACACCAGGTCTACCCCGCCGCCCGGGACACCAGGTCTACCCTGGGGCCGGGGACACCAGGTCTACCCCGGAGCCCGGGACACCAGGTCTACCCCGGGTCCGGCGGGACACCAGGTCTACCCCGTGGCCGGGACACCAGGTCTACCCCGGATGCGGCGGGACACCAGGTCTACCCCGGGTCCGGCGGGACACCAGGTCTACCCCGTGGCCGGGGAAACCAGGTCTACCCCGGAGCCCGGGACACCAGGTCCACCCCGGATCCGGCGGGACACCAGGTCTACCCCGCCGCCCGGGACACCAGGTCTATCCCGGGGCCGGCGGGACACCAGGTCTACCCCGTGGCCGGGGACACCAGGTCTACCCCGGGTCCGGCGGGACACCAGGACTACCCCGTGGCCGGGGACACCAGGTCTACCCCGGAGCCCGGGACACCAGGTCTACCCTGGATCCGGCGGGAAACCAGGTCTACCCCGTGGCCGGCGACACCAGGTCTACCCCGGATGCGGCGGGACACCAGGTCTACCCCGTGGCCGGGGACACCAGGTCTACACCGGATCCCGGGAAACCAGGTCTACCCCGGATCCGGCGGGAAACCAGGTCTACCCCGTGGCCGGGGACACCAGGTCTACCCCGGATCCCGGGACACCAGGTCTACCCCGGATCCGGCGGGACACCAGGTCTAGCCCGTGGCCGGGGACACCAGGTCTACCCCGTGGCCGGCGGGACACCAGGTCTACCCCGTGGCCGGGGACACCAGGTCTACCCCGGGTCCGGCGGGACACCAGGTCTACCCCGTGGACGGGGACACCAGGTCTACCCCGGGGCCGGCGGGACACCAGGTCTACCCCGTGGCCGGGGACACCAGGTCTACCCCGGGGCCGGCGGGACACCAGGTCTACCCCGTGGCCGGGGACACCAAGTCTACCCCGTGTCCGGCGTGACACCAGGTCTACCCCGTATGCGTCGGGACACCAGGTCTACCCCGTGGCCGGGGAAACCAGGTCTACCCCGGAGCCCGGGACACCAGGTCCACCCCGGATCCGGCGGGACACCAGGTCTACCCCGCCGCCCGGGACACCAGGTCTATCCCGGGGCCGGCGGGACACCAGGTCTACCCCGTGGCCGGGGACACCAGGTCTACCCCGGGTCCGGCGGGACACCAGGACTACCCCGTGGCCGGGGACACCAGGTCTACCCCGGAGCCCGGGACACCAGGTCTACCCTGGATCCGGCGGGAAACCAGGTCTACCCCGTGGCCGGCGACACCAGGTCTACCCCGGATGCGGCGGGACACCAGGTCTACCCCGTGGCCGGGGACACCAGGTCTACACCGGATCCCGGGAAACCAGGTCTACCCCGGATCCGGCGGGAAACCAGGTCTACCCCGTGGCCGGGGACACCAGGTCTACCCCGGATCCCGGGACACCAGGTCTACCCCGGATCCGGCGGGACACCAGGTCTAGCCCGTGGCCGGGGACACCAGGTCTACCCCGTGGCCGGCGGGACACCAGGTCTACCCCGTGGCCGGGGACACCAGGTCTACCCCGGGTCCGGCGGGACACCAGGTCTACCCCGTGGACGGGGACACCAGGTCTACCCCGGGGCCGGCGGGACACCAGGTCTACCCCGTGGCCGGGGACACCAGGTCTACCCCGGGGCCGGCGGGACACCAGGTCTACCCCGTGGCCGGGGACACCAAGTCTACCCCGTGTCCGGCGTGACACCAGGTCTACCCCGTATGCGTCGGGACACCAGGTCTACCCCGTGGCCGGGGACACCAGGTCTACCCCGGGGCCCGGGACACCAGGTCTACACCGGATCCGGCGGGACACCAGGTCTACCCCGTGGTCGCCGGGACACCAGGTCTACCCCGGATGCGGCGGGACACCAGGTCTACCCCGTGGCCGGGGACACCAGGTCTACCCCGGGGCCTTGGACACCAGGTCTACCCCGGGGCCGGCGGGACACCAGGTCTACCCCGTGCCCGGGACACCAGGTCTACCCTGGGGCCCGGGACACCAGGTCTACCCCGGGGCCTTGGACACCAGGTCTACCCCGGGGCCGGCGGGACACCAGGTCTACCCCGTGGCCGGGGACACCAGGTCTACCCCGGGTCCGGCGGGACACCAGGTCTACCCCGTGGCCGGGGACACCAGGTGTACCCCGGATGCGGCGGGACACCAGGTCTACCCCGTGGCCGGGTACACCACGTCTACCCCGGGGCCTTGGACACCAGGTCTACCCCGGGGCCTTGGACACCAGGTCTACCCCGTGGCCGGCGGGACACCAGGTCTACCCCGTGGCCGGGGACACCAGGTCTACCCCGTGGCCGGCGGGACACCAGGTCTACCCCGTGGCCGGGGACACCAGGTCTACCCCGGAGCCCGGGACACCAGGTCTACCCTGGATCCGGCGGGACACCAGGTCTACCCCGAGGCCGGCGGGACACCAGGTCTACCCCGGATCCCGGGACACCAGGTCTACCCCGGATCGGGCGGGACACCAGGTCCACCCCGTGGCCTGGGAGACCAGGTCTACCCCGTGGCCGGCGGGACACCAGGTCTACACCGTGGCCGGGGACAGCAGGTCTACCCCGTGTCCGGCGGGACACCAGGTCTACCCCGGATGCGGCGGGACACCAGGTCTACCCCGTGGCCGGGGACACCAGGTCTACCCCGTGGCCTTGGACACCAGGTCTACCCCGGGGCCGGCGGGACACCAGGTCTACCCCGGAGCCCGGGACACCAGGTCTACCCCGGATCCGGCGGGACACCAGGTCTAACCCGGGGCCGGCGGGACACCAGGTCTACCCCGTGGCCGGGGACACCAGGTCTACCCCGTGTCCGGCGGGACACCAGGTCTACCCCGTGGCCGCGGACACCAGGTCTACCCCGGAGCCCGGGACACCAGGTCTACCCCGGATCCGGCGGGACACAGGGTCTACCCCGCCGCCTGGGACACCAGGTCTACCCCGGGGCCGGCGGGACACCAGGTCTACCCCGTGGCCGGGGACACCAGGTCTACCCCGGGTCCGGCGGGACACCAGGTCTACCCCGTGGCCGGGGACACCAGGTCTACCCCGGAGCCCGGGACACCAGGTCTACCCCGGATCCGGCGGGACACCAGGTCTACCCCGCCGCCCGGGACACCAGGTCTACCCCGGGGCCGGCGGGACACCAGGTCTACCCCGTGGCCGGGGACACCAGGTCTACCCCGGGTCCGGCGGGACACCAGGTCTACCCCGTGGCCGGGGACACCAGGTCTACCCCGGAGCCCGGGACACCAGGTCTACCCCGGATCCGGCGGGACACAGGGTCTACCCCGCCGCCTGGGACACCAGGTCTACCCCGGGGCCGGTGGGACACCAGGTCTACCCCGTGGCCGGGGACACCAGGTCTACCCCGGGTCCGGCGGGACACCAGGTCTACCCCGTGGCCGGGGACACCAGGTCTACCCCGGAGCCCGGGACACCAGGTCTACCCCGTGGCCGGGGACACCAGGTCTACCCCGGAGCCCGGGACACCAGGTCTACCCCGGATGCGGCGGGACACCAGGTCTACCCCGGGTCCGGCGGGACACCCGGTCTACCCCGTGGCCGGGGACACCAGGTCTACCCCGGGGCCGGCGGGACACCAGGTCTACCCCGTGGCCGGGGACACCAGGTCTACCCCGGGTCCGGCGGGACACCAGGTCTACCCCGGATGCGTCGGGACACCAGGTCTACCCCGTGGCCGGGGACACCAGGTCTACCCCGGGGCCCGGGACACCAGGTCTACCCCGGATCCGGCGGGACACCAGGTCTACCCCGTGGCCGGGGACACCAGGTCTACCCCGGGGCCGGCGGGACACTAGGTCTACCCCGTGGCCGGGGACACCAGGTCTACCCCGGAGCCCGGGACACCAGGTCTACCCCGTGGCCGGGGACACCAGGTCTACCCCGTGGCCGGGGACACCAGGTCTACCCCGGATGCGGCGGGACACCAGGTCTACCCCGGATCCGGCGGGACTTAGTCGTATTTCGGCCGGTGCTGCGTAGACCTGTTGTCCCGGCCGGCTGCGGAAGTTCACCAAGGGGTCGCTGTTGCCGGCTGCCTCCGGCTGCCTCATCGTAAGAGGCGGCCTGCGGTGGCGCCTTTTCCCGGTCGAGCTCCATCAGTCCCCTTGGAGGCTTGGGCGCCTTCGGACTCATCTGTCCGTATTATGGGAGCGAGGTGACGGGCCGCATCCCCACAGGTTGGTTTCATGCCGTGCCTGTGTTTAAGGCGGAAGGGAGCGACCGTGCTGGTGCGGTCGGCAGGGCAGAGGAGGTGCCGCCTAGCCGGGACGAGTCTGTCTGTGGCTTTGTCCCGGCTCCCGTCTTTCCCGGAAAAGCTTGGGACAGCGAGGCCGAGAGAGAAGGGCTGCCGGAGAACCGGGGGCGGTCTCCCCGCGAGGCCGAGAGAGAAGGGCTGCCGGAGAACCGGGGCGATCTCCCCGCGAGGCCGAGAGAGAAGGGCTGCCGGAGAACCGGGGGCGATCTCCCCGCGAGGCCGAGGGAGAAGGGCTGCCGAAAGACGATCCGAGAGGGAAGCCGCTTGGCGTCCGAGGCAAGGCGGAGAGAGAAGCTGCGAGCTTTCCCGCGCCGGCCCGGCTTCTGCCGGCCGATTCGCAAGGGGGGGCGGCCCCCCTGGGCAGCGGTGGCGGGCGAGGCGGCGGCGCCTCGTCCCTTTCGTGCCTGGCCTTAAGCCGGGGCCCACTCGGCGGGCACTTTTTTGGGCTGTCGGTCCGCCTCGGCGGCGGTCGGCCCGCCCGGTAAAGCTGCGGAGCCCGGGGTCGGGGCGCCCCGTCCCCGGCCCGCGTTGTTGAAACCATCCCCCTTCCTCGGCCTTAAGCCGGGGACCCGCGTTGGCGGGCAGAGATTTTTGGAGTTGACGGACCCGGCACCCGACGGAGGGAGCCCCCCGGACTTGTCCCGGGCGAGGCGGCGGCGCCTCGCCCACCTCGGTCGTGGCCGCACGGACCGAGCCGCTTATGCCGGGCGGGCTGGGTTGCCACGCGGGCCCGGCTTTTTTTTTTTCCGCGGTTTAGGCGCGCCGGCGTGCGGGCAGAGTGGGGGCGCCCGCCCGGCCTCCGCGGATCTTAATTTTTCTCCGGCGGCCCTAAGCCGCGGCACCGAGAAGCGTTGCGACGAAGGGGCGCGCGGCGGCGGCGAGAGAGAAGGGAGCGAGCGGGAAGCCGGCGGGTCCGTGGGGGGAGTGAGTCTCGCGTCTCGCCCCCCACGGTCCCCGGTGCCCCGTGCCCGCGGCCCCTGTGGCTAGCACGGATCGTTGCGAACGCGCCTCCATGTGCCTTTTTTTGTCGTGCCGCTCCCCCGGCAATTTTTTCCCGGAAAAGGGAGAGCTGGCCGCCGGTGGCGCGGTCCGGTGGCACTTTTTCTCGCACGCTCGGCCGGGTTCCCCGGGCCGGAAGGGGAAGCCGAGTCCCCCCGGCCTGGCGGGCCAGCCCAGTCCCAGTCCTGCCGTTGCCTAGCCGAAAAGGGAAGCCGTTGGAGCCCGCGGGAAAACGGGCGGGCGGGTGGCGGCACCCCCCGCGCTCCTCCTCTGCCGCGAGCGCTCCGCAGGCGGGGCTTGGGCGGCCGTCGCCGTTGTCCCAGGACCGTGGCCGTGGGGCCCTTGTCGCTGTTGGCGCGGCTCCTTCCTCGGCCGCGCGCCCGATCGATGAGGCTTTTCGGGTGGCGTCGGAGAGGGCCCTCGGCCGGCCGGCTCTCCTTCCGGGGCTTCTCTGTCGCGGGGAAGTCACGGCGGGGGTGTCCGGTGCTCGGGCAGGGCGGTCTCCTTTTCCAGTTCGCTTCCCGTCGCAGGCGAGGTGTCGCCCCTCCCGCTGCCGGGGAGGGCGTCTTTACCGACCCCAGCTGTGTGACGGCCGCGTGGCCCCGCTAGCCTTCAGGTGTCCTTCAAAAGCCACGCGAGGTGTCGGTGCCGGCCCCGGTCCGGGGAGCGCCCGTGGGTGCCGGCCGCGAGCAGCGCCGGGCGGCGGTGCGGTTGGAGCTGAGCCGCGGGGATGATGGAGAGAGAGAAGAGCGAGCGAGAGAGAGGCTGAAAATGACCCGAAGCCGATGGGGCGCGGACGGGGGACCAGAGCCCGATCCGCGCGCTCCTTTGCCGTTCCGCCACCTGCTGCAGAGCGAGCCGCCCCGGCTGAAAAGGGGGCCTCGGTGTCCGGGCCGCGCCCGCCTCGTCGGGTCGCTGTCTCCTCTAGCACGTCCGGTGCTTTCCGCGCGGCCCGGTGGGGGGACGCGCCGGGCGGGGTTTCGCTCCCTGCGAGCGTGCCCCGCTCGGCCCAACCTCGCCGGCGGCCGGTCGCTTCGCCGGCGACCGGCCGGCGGGCGGGTGGTTCGGCTTTGTGGGG
>NC_086210.1:642500-857500 GCF_035770615.1 Melospiza melodia melodia
CGGTTTCACGCAGGGGGTGCCAAAGCCGCGCGCGAAGGGCAGAACCCGCGCGACTGCGATGGCGGCGGGCGGCGGCACCCGGGGAACGCGCACGGGCCGCGGCAGCCGCGCCGGGCGGGACTGAGGCGGACGGGACGGGACGGCTGCAGCGTCCCTGCGACCGCCACGGAGCGCGGCAGGCGCCCGCTGATGACGCACAAACCCGGCAGTCGGAGCGGGGCGGGTTTTTCCCCAGTGCGCAGACGCGGCACGGACGCGGCCGAGCGGGGACCGGAGCCAGAACGGGACCGGGGCAGCGCCGGTGTCGGTCACGGGCACAGGGGGCGTTCCCCAGACCGCGCCTGCGCCGAGAGAAGCGCCGGGGAGGCGCGCTCGGGGCGGGGGCATCCGCACTCCCGTGAGGGCACCGGCAGAGAGCGGGCGCGGTCTGGGTGCAGAGGGTGCCCGAGGGACCGGCCCTGCTCCGGTCCCACGGCAGCGGGCACGCAGCCGGCCCCGGCAGCCAGCACACAGTTTCAGCCTCTATCAAAATCTCAAGCTGGAGATTTTTCGCGGGTGCAGCGCATGTTGTGTGAGGCACACCGAACTCCTCAACAGCCCGGTCCCACAGAAGTGACGGAAACAGCATTTACCAGATGATCAGGCTTCAGATGCAAAAGCTGGACATGTAAAAAAGGTGTCCAAAATCAGTGTAAAGTGAGAAAGCACACAGACTTTTTCCCAAGATACAGAAAAAAGGGGAAACCAGTGCAAATCAGTGGTATTTCAAATACAAGGTAGATGGAAATCTTCTATTGTGAAAAATGCCTCTCAGGGAGGGAAACCACCATAGAAAGAAATAAGTATTAGTAATGATTCAATTACCTGAAATGTCTCTGAAGACAGAGTATTTGAGAAATATCAATCAGATCCTATCTGTGGGTCACCAGCTGATTCTCCAATGATTCACAGTTTTGCTGGTATGGAGTTTGTAACCTTTGTTATTTTTGGATTTTATAGGTGATACTGATAAATAAGGATTGTTATTAATGCTATATGAATACTTTAGAAAAGTTGTTATAACCCCTTCAAATACTTCCTGTTGATAAGTTGATTATATAATGAGAATTCTCAGAATTTATTATAAGAATTATGATCAAGGTATTGTTGTAATATTTACAGCCAGCTTTCATGTATTTCACTGTCTCTTTGTGTGATCATCTGCAAGACATGTGTCTCTTCAGAATCTTGTCTTTTTGTTTCTTAACTACTCATGTTTTTTGGGTTTCTTTTAAATCCAGATTGCCAGTTTCGTGTTTTTCTTCATTTATTATTTCTTCAGTTATTATACAGTACCTCAGCCGAGAATTCAAGAGGTTTGCTGTGTTTGAAGAATTTCTCTCCTGACAGAAGTTTCGGAGGGATTCAATTCTTTAATAGTTTGATTGATCTTTAATCGTAAGGTTTCCTATTCATAATTGCTGTTTTTAACAGTCTTGTTTTAAAATGTATTAAGTGATGTCCATCAATTAGAGTTTGAACTCTGGCCAAGGTCTAGCTCTACTTGAATGGAATGATTGACAATCAACCCAGATGTTTTCTGCAACAAAAAGTATTCAAGTCGTTTTGGATTGGCAATTTGACCATGTATGATAGCTGAGCCTGTTTTCAAAGGGAGTTTTGAGAAACATGAATCCAGACATGAGTTCTCCAGTTCTCTGTTTTTTTAAGGTTCATCAGCTGTCGCAGACTCTGGGATGACAGTTCAGTGTTGCAGTGATTGATAACTGTATGACTGCAGATGTGTTATTGGTTATGTGTATTATCTGATTGATTTCTAATCATTATCTTACATTTCCCTATGCAATATTGCATAGAGACTGAAACAGAACAGACCAATGTTTTGTTTTCATATATGCGAAAAGTCAATCATATAATGTGCATTTTTCACAGTGCTGGTAGCACGTAGCTGCAACCCAGCTTTGTCTCCCCTTCCCAGGGAAGTCCTGCTCCATGACCTTTATCTGCCTCCCCAGCAGCTCAGTGGTAGGAAAAGCCACTTGAAGTGGCTGATGGATTCTCCCTCAGTTTTTTGCCAGAGGCTTTGAGCCAGGAGGTTCTCTGGAGGGACGCTGGCTTTGGAAACCTCTCCTGAGCTTGCAGGTGTGGAGTAAAACTCCCTGCTGGGCCAGTGAACAACAAGTTATCCTCTGATCCATCTGGGACCCCCATGGCTTGGGGTCAGCCCTTGCTGGGGAGCTGCTGCTTGGGAGAAATAGCCACTCCCTTTTCATAAGTTTAGAAAGGTTTATTAAACCTTATCAAAAATACAACAGAAGACTGAATAGAGAAAATGTTATGGCGCCAGGAGCAAAGGATTTTCCCCACCATGTGCTCACCCACACAATGGAGGTTTTGCCTTTTAACCCTTTAGCCCCTCCCAAAATTCTGTCCATTGACCCCTTCTTCACTGTGCAGTGCTGGAGTTTACTTCCTCAAATCTTGATTGGAGGTCAGATGTCACCGTAGTGACAAGCCGACCCTCCCAAATATCCCAACCCTGGCTGTCCCGTGATACCAACTGTGGGGGTAAAAAAAATTTTTCTTAACCTCTGTACATGGTATTTGTCTGTTAATTGTGAGAGTCAATCATTGTGGCATTCACATTCTCTGAACAGAAACACATAATTCTCTCTCTCAAGTTTTTTTTTTCCTGGAGAAGCACAGAGAAAAGAAAGAAAACAATTCTTATCTCTATCATGTGGAATGTGTTAGGAAGATTCTTTACCTGAAATGATTTGTCAGTTGGGTTCTGCTGAGGATTGTTTTGTTTCCTTGGCCAATTGGAAAAAGCTTTGTCCTGGCTGTCTGGAGACAGTCACAAGTTTTCTTTAGTATTCTTTAGGATTCTTTGTAGTATAGTATGCATCTTTAATATAGTGTAGTACAATGTAATATAATTTAGTTTAATAAAGCAACTGTTCAGCCTTGTGAATCAATGGAGTCAGCTGCCAATCATTCCCTGCAATGGGGCATCCTGCTTTTTGATAAATCATCGCATTACTCATCTCTCACACTGCAGCTCCTCCCCAAGTGCTTTGCTCTCCTGCACTCACACTTCTCTCTGCCAATCTGTGGCTTATTAAACAGTCTGCTGGCTTTGTCTCTCCTGTGGGTGCAGGCAGCGTAGATTCCTGCAGACACGGAGAGAGCTGTGGCTGGAAAAGTTAATGGAGGGGAAAGAAATAGGGAAGAAGAAGGGCTCTGGTGAAGATCACACTGCCCTCCTGAGGCTCCCGGGGGAGAAGGCAAAGTTGCACCAAGACCCCATGCTGTTCTCTGATGACATTTTTTTCATTGAGCCAATGTAAGTGATAGTTGAAAACCTCATTTTCCTCCTATTCTTCCTCCTCATCCTCCTCCCCCTCTTCCTCCTCCCACCCACTCTACCCCCAGCTGCGGTCACTGGGCAGATCCTCAGCTGGCTCGATGTGCTGGGAGGGAGGACATTGAGTTTCTGGTGCACCTGCAGAGCTCGCCTAAAAATGCCAAATGCTAAAAGCATTTCTGCCCTGGAGGCTCAAGGCAGGGTTGGGAGCCTGACAAAGCCATGCTGTGCTGCCAGAGCTTGAGCTCAAGGGCACTCTGTGCGTGTCCTTGCAGTGTCCACAGGGAGCAGTTCTTGTAGGCAGGGGCTCCCCCCACATGTGAGGTTCAGCAGAGGCTGTTGGAGCACTGCCAGCTCACACACTGACCTGAAGCTTGCAATGGTTTGCTGGGAAAGTGAGGCCAAATTCAGCCTAAGGCTAATCATAGAAATGCCAATCCCCTCCTGTAACCACGCCTTGCACTATTTCTGAGTGTCCCTTCCAGTGTCCTCTGTGAGCCTGGACACAAGGGTGGAAGGTTGAAATGGGCCTTTGGAGTTGTGCTGCACACAGGGACAAAAAACCTTTTCCTTTTCTGTTTCTGCAAGCAAACCACCATGTCCTGCCATCAACCAGAGTCCTGATTCTGAGTACTGGCATTGTGAGAGACAATGAATGCCTGGTGTCTGCACAGTGCAACATCCCTTCTCATCTTGGAGTAAACCCTAGAATAATGCCAGCCTCTGTTTTCTTTCAATACAGGTTAAACTAATATTTTTATTTCCCAGGTTCTGGTTCTGGGCAAATTTGGGAGAGAACCCCTAAAGGGGCTCCTCTCGGAAAGAAGATTCAATCGGCCCCTGCCCCCAACCAGTCCTGGAGAAAAGACCTCCTTGAAGTGGAAAAAACCTGTTTATTAAACAATAAACCCTAAACAGTATTAATCAATAAAACCCCTTGCTGCTCCAAAAGAGATGACAAACTGAGAAAGTCCCTCCCTGGGTTGCAGCTCAGCTCACTCAGTCTCTGATCAGTCCCTCTGGTGCTGGAAATGTCACAGGCCAGGCTCAGCCCGGTGGCCACTGGTGGAGCTGTTGGTGCTCTTCTGGTGTTCAGTCCAGAGCAGTTTTGAACAGGTCCAAAGAAAGGAAAAAAACCCCACAGTTCAGGGAACTTCTTTGCCACAGCAAGCTAAATTAACTAAAAGCAAAGGAGAGCTCTGTCCCGCTGTCTGTCCATCCGCAGACAATGCAGTCCAGGAGCAGGAGTGTGGAGGAGTGAGTGCAGTGTCTGAAAACAAACTGCTGCTTCTTCTCTCCCCCCTTCACTCTCTGCAACAAGTCCTAAAGGTGCAACACTTATTATTCAGCATAAACAGAACAAGACGATTTGGGATAAAAGCATCATATAGTCAACCCAAGACAGGGATCATGTTCTCTTTTTGTGAAGAGCCACCAGTGCACAGTGGCAGTAGCATCCCACTGTAGCTGACAGCAGCATGATGTGACCAAGAGCCTTTGTCAGAGCAGCAGGAATATTGTGGAGAGGGGGAGCTGAACAGCTGAGCATTGAGAGCTTCCAGCGCTGTGTTGAGCTGGGTTTGGAGTGTTTCCTTGGGCTCCTTGTGTTGTTCACTCATTACTAATGCTCTAAACAGAGGCTTACAGAAGTGTGGTTGAAAACAAGAAATGTGAAGTTTGAAGAGAACTGTTTTGCTGTCTCTTTCTGCTGTAGGAGGGAGAAATTGGGCCGAATTTTTTGGCCAAAATCAAGGTGACCTTCAAACCCCTGGAAGCACTGGAGTATGGAAGTGTGGCTTACTGAAGCATCTCAGGTACAGCTCCTTTGCCCTGCTTCTCTCCCCCTCAGTGAAGCCATGGTGCAAGCCTGAGCCCACGGGGCTCCCATGGAAGTGCTGGGAAGAGTCCCTGGTCAGCAGGGCAGTGCTGGCACATCCCCCCTGGCCCTGCAGCTCCCAGGGAGTCTCCTGTGCCAGGCCAGGGCTCAGAATGCTGTGTGTGCCTGACTGATCCCAGAACAGCTCAGGCAGTGCAGGGAGAGGTTTTCATGCCATGGCTTTGCCAGCATTCCCCAAAGGCCAGAGAGCTGCAGAGCAGAACAGCTTTAGTGAACAAGCACTCAGCCCCTGCAGGCCCCTGGCCTCCAGGATGATGGGTCCATTTGACATGGATCCATCATCAGGCAGCAGGAGCTGAGTTAGAAATGTGTTCCCTGAGCCTGGATCACCTCCCAGTGCCCATACAGCAGCAGAGCAGAGGTGACTGAACCCCCCTGAGCCCAGGGTGTTGGTAGAAGGAGCGGCCTTGGCCAGCACCTGCCTCTCTCCCTTTGTGGGAATTGAGCCCTTTCAGCTCTGTCTGTGGAAATAGAACACAGCGCTGAGTGTCAGGAGTTGGGGACTTTGGCAACGAAGTCCTGTGTTCCTGGGCCAGGTAGTTTGGCAATTGCCAAACTCTGTAGGAGCTTTGTGCCTTCACTGAATGATTTCAAAGCTCCTCTAAGTGCATGGGAAGAAAACCACAGAATCACAGTATGTTAAGGATGGAATGGACCTTAAAGGCCTTTGGGCAGGGACACCTCCCCCTAGAGCAGGTAGCTCCAAGCCCCATCCAGCCTGGCTTGGAACACTTTCAGGGCTGGAACCTCCACAACAGCCCTGGGGAACCTGCTCCAGTGTCTCACCACCCTCAGAGTAAAAAATTTCTTCCTAATATCTAAGCTAAATTTCCTTTCTTTCAATTTATACCTGTAACTCCTTGGCCTGTCACTACAAGGCAGCAGAGATGTTTTAAACTCAGCGGACTGGTGGCTGAAATTGGAAAGCAGCCCAAGGAATGGGTTAGAAATTAGAAGTCAGCCCCAAGGCTGAGGGAAGAGGAGGGTCCATATCCTCTCCTGCAGCATCAGGAGGTGGTTGCATCCAGCTCAGAGTCAGGGTCTAGCACTGAGGCAGCCTGGAAAATCCAGTATAACAGAGGGAATGTTTGTACTGCAATGGACATCTCTCCCCAGGCTGTGAGAGCAGGCTGCCCCTGCAGCTCACAGGGGAAGGACAAGGACCCTTGGTAGAATTCAGCTCTCCTACTCTGAACCTTGGGAACATTTCCATTGACACCCCCCACGTCTATGAGCTGAGCAGCAGGGCTTGGGGTGGATCCTGATGGCTCCTGAGGCAGGAGGAAGCCTGGTGGAAGTGTGAAATTGCTGCCGACCTGGGCAGTTGTGAGCAGGGAATATTTGATCTACTGGTGAAATCTGGGAGGGTCTGAAAGGTGTGTCTGTTGTTCATGAAGCCCCAGTTCCTTCTTTGGGAATCAGCTGGGAGGCTTGCTGCAAAACGACCCCTTGGTATATGAAACGAAGCCTGGGTCAAAAAGGGATGTTCAGAGGCTTTTGTGGCAGTGCCAGACACAAGGCACCTTTGGACTGGGCTGTTCAGAAGCAGCTGGAACAAACTGGCTGCCTTTGAGCTTCAGTCCACTGCAGACAGCTTCCAGTCAAGTGTCTCCTGCTTATTGCTGCAAGTCACAGGAAAGCCATCCAGCCTCCTGGCTCAGTGCTGGCCCTTGCAAAGGGCTTGGGAGTTCTTTCCCTTGCTGACCAGTCCCTCACCACACTTCAGCCTTGGTGCATCTCTGGCTCTAGAAAGAGAAAAGTGTTCCTGGGAATAAAGCAAAGCATTTTTCTACCTATTTGTCTCCTCCCCAATAGTGTCAAGTTTGCAAAAAAAACCAAAGAGAGAGCAGCTGAAAGAGGTAGAAAATGAGGCACTACATCATGCCAGACACTTCCAAAAGTTTAGCTTTGGGAGGCAAAGACATGCTGAGTTTTCTTACCAAAAGTTGATGCTGTCTATACATTTTGATGCTGATGCCTCATAATCAATGTATTGTTTTCATGACATGGGAAAAGGTGAATGAGTAGATGGTGCTGTTGGAGCTGTGCTCAGTGGGGCAGCAGCAGCTCTGGGGTGATTCCCTACGCAGCTGCAATCAGCCCACGTTGCTCTCAGGGCCAGGTCTGAATGAACTTGGTGATGCTGATCAGAGGTGCACAGCTCTGTGTCCATGGGATAACCCCAGGGTTGTGGACTCCAGTTCTGTGGAGCTGCCACTGCTTTACAGGAAAACCCAAAGGTAGAACTTGTCCTGTTGTATTTTTTTGCCATTCATAGCATCGTCTGCTATTTCTGGGTATTAATTGCGTCATTAGACAATAACTCACAAGAAGGGAAGATTCCACATGTATTTCCATTTTGCTTTCTTGCTGCTGCAGGTGAAACTGATTAACCTAGGAGATATTGATGCTCCCTTCACCTATAGACCTTCAACTGCCAACGTGGGCTTCTGCTTCAAGTTTGCGCCTGAGGAAGACATCGGTGCACCAGGTGGGACCCAGACTGCTCAGATCTCCTTCAGTGCCACCATAGTGTGGAGGTTTGAGGAAGAATTCCAGTTCAGTGTGGCTGGATCTCCTATGTCTGCACTCCTGACTATCAAGTAAGGACGGTCAAAGCCAGGCACACGCCCGCACATCCTCAGCACAAGAGAAAGGGGCGCCCCATGTGAGCGGTCCCAGCCCCTCCACGGGTGCAGGATTGGTGCCAAAGCCAGACAACTCTTAGTGGTGGATCACTCGGCTCGTGCGTTAATGAAGAATGCAGCTATCTGCAAGAATTAATGTGAATTGCAGGACACATTGGTCATCCACAATTTGAACACACTTGTGGCCCCATGTTCCTCCCAGGGCTACGCCCGTCTGAGCGTTGCTTGACGATCAGTCGCCATCCAGCGGCCACCACGGTGGTGCGGCTGGGGTTGCCTCACAGGCCAGTTGACTGTGGTCAGTGGCGGTGGTGATGGCGGCTCACTGGTGCCCGGAGGGAAGGCGGTCAGGGGTTTGGCAAGGGATGCGTTTCCCTCGGCAGCCTCAATTTTTTCCCTGTGACCCAGCAGGCGTCATAATCGTCATGGCCGTCATCGTCACTGTTGCCGCGCAGGGCTTTCATCCCCCTATATGCAGACGCAGGGACTGCTCCGTAGTTCCCCACTCCTGGAGTGAGCCACTGGGGCAGAGTTTGTCCTTGCAGGGCCCGTACCGCGGTACGGTGGTGGTGGCAGCTGAGGAGAGTAAGAGACAGTGTTGAAAGCACCGCCATGGGCCGAGAGAAGGGAGAGGGCAAGAGGGAGATGAGGCGCAGGCCTCGCCCCCAGCCTCCCCCCCGCGCGGGCGGCTGTCTGCAGGTGGGTGCTGCGGGGGTACTGTGCCACTGCGCGTGCGCATGAGGCGAGAGCGCTGGGGACAGATGTTCCGACCCCCTCCTCCCTTCACCTGCCCTCCTCCTCTTCTGTTGTGGTCTCAGGGCGCAAATAGCACCATGGCTTTTCTCTCTGTCTCCACCAAGGCCATCACGTGCCGCCACTCGGCTGGTCCCCCATCAGGGCTGTCTCTGCCACACTCCCTTTTCGGTTCTCATCTCCGGGATGGGGCACTCTGTCTCCGCTTCTCTCCCTCTGGCTTTGTTTTCCCCTGGCGCGTGGGCGCCAGTGGGGGAGGAAGGTGAGGGTAGTAGGTGGGAGAAGCTGGCTGCCTGTTGGCCTGTTGGCATTCTGCTTCTTTAGGAGCTGTATGGGCCAGGAGGTGTGGCCAAGCTTTGGCCTTGCGACCTCAGATCAGACGTGGCAACCCGTTGAATTTAAGCATATTAGTCAGCCAAGGAAAAGAAACTAACGAGGATTCCCTCAGTAATGGTGAATGAAGCGGAAAAGCCCAGCGCCGAATCCCTGCCCCGCAGTGGGGTGCGGGACATGTGGCGTACAGAAGCCACAATCCCTGGCGGCGCTCTCGGGGGACCCAAGTCCTTGTGATCGAGGCCGCAGTCTGTGGATGGTGTGAGGCCAGTAGCGGCCCCCGGCACGCCAGGCCCAGGGCTTCTCGGAGTTGGGTTGCTTCGGAGTGCAGCCCAAAGCGGGTGGTAAACTCCATCTAAGGCTAAATACTGGCATGAGACCAATAGCCAACAAGTACCGTAAGGGAAAGTTGAAAAGAACTTTGAAGAGAGAGTTCAAGACGGCGTGAAACCGTTAAGAGGTAAACGGGTGGGGCCCATGCAGTCCGCCCAGAGGATTCAACCGGGCGAGTTGCGGTCGGCATGGGTTCAGCGGAACCTCACCTCTGCCTCCCTTCTGTCCCCTGGGCGAACCCTGTCTGCGGGGGCGGGCTGGGGGATGCAGGCTGGTGCGGGCACTGCTGCCTAGCCGGCAGCTGGCCCTGGCCGGGCACATTTCCTCTGCAATGGTGCGCCACGTCCGGCTCCAGGTTGGCTGGGAAGGCCTCCGACGGGCAGGTGTTCCAGTGCCGCACAAGCAGCAGCAGGTGTTACAGCCCTCGGGCATCAGGTCTCGCCAAATCCCGGGGCCGAGGGAAAGGACTGCTGCCGCGCCCTCCTCCCCCCACATCGGCGGTGCTGTGGTGGGGGGCATCGTTTCCCTGCCTCTCACAAGGGTGGAGGGGGGGCGGCATCATCACAGCGCGGCGTTTCGCGCAGGGGTGTGGGGGCTGGGCCTGCCAGTCCCTGGCACCACTGTCAACCGGGGCAGACTGTCCTCAGTGCGCCCTGACCGCGCAGCGCCGCTGGGCCAGGCTCACGGGCCGCGCTGGGGCGCCCGGAGTCCGCAGCAATGTCGGCTACCCAGCCAACCCGTCTTGAAACACGGACCAAGGAGTCTAGCACGTGCGCGAGTCAGGGGCCGTTGTCGAAAGCCCGCGGCGCAATGAAGGTGAGGGCCGGCGCACGCCGGCTGAGGTGGGATCCCGGGTGCGTGTCGCGCCTGGCAGCCCCGGGTGTACCACCGGCCCGTCTTGCCTGCCGCCCCCTCGTGGGGCCGGGGAGGTGGAGCGTGAGCGTCCGTGCTAGGACCCGAAAGATGGTGAACTATGCCTGGGCAGGGCAAAGCCAGAGGAAACTCTGGTTGAGGTCTGTAGCAGTCCTGACATGCAAATCGGTCGTCCGACCCGGGTCTAGGGGCGAAAGACTAATCAAGCCATCTAGTAGCTGGTTCCCTCCGAAGTTTCCCTCAGGATAGCTGGCACTCGGCAATGGGCAGTTTTACCCAGTAAAGTGAATGATTAGAGGTCTTGGGGCCAAAACGATCTCAACCTATTCTCAAACTTTCAATGGGTAAGGGGGCGGGCTCACTGGCGTGGAGCCACACCATGGAATGCGAGTGCTCAGTGTGCCACTTTTGGTAAGCAGAACTGGCACTGCGGGATGAACCGAACGCCGGGTTAAGGCGCCCGATGCTGACAGTCATCAGAGCCCAAAAATGGTGTTGGTTGATCTAGACAGCAGGACGGTGGCCATGGAAGTTGGAATCCGCTAAGGAGTGTGTAACAACTCACCTGCCGAATCAACTGGCCCTGAAAATGGATGGCGCTGGAGCGTCGGGCCCATACTCGGCCGTTGCCGGCAGTACGATGCCCGCGGGGGCTAGGCTGCAACGAGTAGGAGAGCCACTGCGGTGCGCCTCGAAGCCAGGGGCGTGGGCCCAGGTGGAGCTGCTGCAGGTGCAGATCTTGGTGGTAGTAGCAAATATTCAAACGAGAGCTTTGAAGGCCAAAGTGGAGCAGGGTTCCATGTGAACAGCAGTTGAACATGGGTCAGTCGGTCCTAAGCGATAGGCGAGCGTGGTTCCGAAAGGGCAGGTGATGGCCTTTGTTGCCCTCAGCCGATCGAAAGGGAGTCGGGTTCAGATCCCCGAATCCGGAGTGGCGGAGACGGGTGCCGTGAGGCACCCAGTGCGGTGATGCAACCGATCCCAGAGAAGCTGGTGGGAGCCTCAGGGAGAGTTTTCTTTTCTTTGTGAAGGGCTGGGTGCCTTGGAATGGATTCATCCCGAGCGAGGGGCCCTCACCTTGGAAAGCATTGCGGTTCCAGAAGCATCCGGTGAGCTCTCGCTGGCCCGTGAAAATCCGGGGGAGAGGGTGTAAGTCTCGCGCCGGGCCGTACCCATATCCGCAGCAGGTCTCCAAGTTGAACAGCCTCTGGCATGTTGGAACAATGTAGGTAAGGGAAGTTGGCAAGCTGGATCCGTAACTTGGGGATAAGGATTGCCTCTAAGGGCTGGGTCGGTCGGGCTGGGTCGCGAAGCGGGGCTGGGCGCGTGCCGCAGCTGGGCGAGGTGCTGCTCGTGGGTGAGTGCGCTCCGCGTGGCCTGCCCGGGCACCGGGGTGTGCACGCGCGCAGTGGCGACTCTGGACACACGCTGGGCCCTTCCTGTGGATCGCCCCGGCTGTGGCGGGCGCCGCCTGCTCCCCCCCTCCGCCCACCCTCCGCCTTGCCACAGCCGGCGCCCCAGTGGCGGCCATCATTGTTGCGCACCGCTGCCCCAGCGGTTCCCGCCGGTGGGGTTCCCGCGGTGTGCGGCCAGTGCGTGCGCAGCCGCAGCCAGCGTAGGCTGAGCGGTTCGTGCGGGGGAGGGTCCCCGGGGGAGGGTCTCCGGGCCAGCGCCCCGCCTCAGTCAGTGCCTAGCAGCCGGCTTAGAACTGGTGCGGACCAGGGGAATCCGACTACTTAATTAAAACTAAGCATTGTGAAGGCCTGAGGTGGGTGTTGACGCGATGTAATTTCTGCCCAATGCTCTGAATGTCAAAGTGAAGAAATTCAATGAAGCGTGGGTAAACGGCGGGAGTAACTATATTTACTAACTGGGCATAGTCGCGGAAGTCGCACCTCCTCGTGGTCCTGCCGGATACCCTCGTGGTAACTGAGTCGACTTCTGCCCCAGTGTGAGAGAGGGCGCATATCAGCCCTCCCTGTCGTTGGACTCACCACCCAATGATAGTTTCACGAATTGCTGAAACAAAAAGGTTGGCACAGTTAGTTCGCTGTTGCACAGAGCCTTGTCCATGGGCTGTTGTTGACACAGTTGGTAGTTTGAGAGAGGGTCAGCTACTATATGCTTCTACTCTCACTTGGACTTGTCACTTTATTGCTTACCAGACTGACAAAATGGCTTTGCGTTATATCTTGACTACCACTCAGACTGACCCATTAGATCTAAGGGTCATTGATGTCAAATTACCATCTATGCCCTGTGTGCCCAGGGAAGAGGGATTCGATCTTGTAAGTTTGGAGTTTTTTAACTCCAGGATTGTTAAAGAAGATGGTGTACATCATGTGGATGTTTGGTAGGGTTTGGGGCAACTCCCTGAGCCCTATGAGATCTCCCCTATGGGGATGGCCCAGGATGAGGCTGAGAGTGCGGTGGGAGGTACCGAAGAGCCCAAAACACCTGAGGCTGAGAGCGCGATGGGAGCTAGTGAAGAGCCCAAAACACCCGAGGCTCCTCACGGGTCTGAAGGTGGTGGTACAACGCCAAGAACACCTGTCGTGTCCATGCCTGACAAACAACCATCTTGTCCTTGTTGTGAGACCTGGTTTACTAGGATGTTGGGGCTGATTGACCATCTCAAAAGGGCGCACGGGCAGAGAAAGATCATTTTCAGGTGTTCAAAATGTGGTAAACAAAATATAAAATACCACAGTATCTCCTGTCACATCCCGCGCTGCAAGGGGGTGGTGTGTGTGGCTCCCACTGGGGAATGGGTCTGTGACGTGTGCCAACGTGGGTTCGCTACTAAGACTGGCCTGGGTCTGCACAAGAGAATAAGACATCCTCTTGTGCGAAATGTGGAGTGGATTGTTGCTTCTCATCCCAAAGAGTCATCGGCCTGAGGGGCCCACAAACGGGTATGGACTAAGGAGGAAGAGACTCTTCTGGTACAATTGGTGGACAAGTTTGCCAGTAAGCGGAATATCAACCAACTTGTAGCGGAGCATATTCCAACTAAAATGGCAGAGCAGATTAGTGATAAAAGGCGTCCCTCCGTGAAAGGTCATGAAGGACTAGTAGGTGCCACTGGAACTGAACGTCCTGCCGGATCTGGTAAGGAGGGATGCCCAAGGAGGGACAGTTAAAGCTCCAATTCCGGAAAGTCATCAAAGCGGGATTATCGTTTGGCAAATTGACCATATATCGGGAAGCCTTCAAGAAAGTTCTTGATGGGCAAGATCCAGGTCGGGTGGTGAACGATGTTTATAAGGAGTTTCTTGGTATTCTGGGTGTGCCTAGCCAAACTAAATCTATCAAGGGTCAAAAGACGCAGGCATCCCATGGCCAAAAAGCATCCAAAACTCTATCAAATTGGATGCGCAGAAGAGCTATTAAGAGGGGAAAATTCTTGAGGTTCCAACTGCTGTACGAGTTACATAGAAGGTGCCTCATACGTGATCCTGGACAGCACGGAAGCCTCTCAGTGCCAATTACCATCAAGTGTTCTCCATGATCACTTTAAAAGAAGGTGGGATACATCTGATATATTTGGTGGCCTACTTGATTTCCCTCCATTTAAGGAGGCGGATAACGCCACATTCGAGGCCTTAATTACTGGAAAAGAGATTGATAAGAACATGAGAGAGATGTGTAAAACCTCTGCTCCCGGGCCAGATGGGATCACTTTGGGTCAGATTATTGCAAAAGGCCCAAAGTTTTCCCAGTTGACTGAGATGTTCAGCCTCTGGCTTATCACTGGTACTGTTCCAGATGCGCTGCGGGACTGCAAGACAGTCTTGATACCCAAGTCTTCAAATGCCGAGAAGCTTGGTGATATCAATAACTGGAGGCCTATCACTATTGGTTCAGTGGTGATTAGGCTGTTTTCCAGGATTGCTACTGCAAGGCTGTCCAAAGCATGTCCCATCAACCCCCGGCAACGGGGTTTTATTTGCGCATCAGGTTGTGCCGAAAACCTCAAGTTGTTATGGCTTGTGGTGGAACAGCTAAGTGAGAGCATAAACATCTGGGGGTTGTGTTCGTGGACATTGCTAAGGCATTTGACACCATCTGTCATCAGCATTTGAGGGTCTGGTCCAGAGAGGGGTGGATCCACACATGATAGAGTTGGTGAGGGAAATATATCGGGATGTTAAGATGTGCATTTCCATGGGAAGAGAAAGGACAGACCCCATATACATTTGCTCAGGTGTCAAGCAAGGCGACCCCATGTCACCTTTGCTGCTCAATTTTAGTGATGGACCCCCTTCTATATAAACTCGAGAATGAAGGTGAGGTTTTCCATCATGGGGGCTGGAAATTTACAGCCATGGCATTTGCTGATGACTTGGTGCTGCTGAGTGACTCTTGGGAAGGCATGTGTCATAACATCAAAATTTTGGAGGCCTTTTGCAATCTAACTGGCCTCAGTACGCAGGGGGGAAAATGTCATGGCTTTTACATCAAGCCTACAAGGGACTCGTATACTATCAATGATTGTCCCACGTGGGTGATTAATGGATCCCCCCTTAACATGATCGACCCAGGGAGCTCAGAAAGGTACGTCAGCACATGGGTTGACCCCTGGACTGGCTTTCCAGATCCTAGACTATCAGAGAAGCTCATGGATTGGCTTCATCGGATTGGTCGTTCGCCCTTAAAACCTCTTCAGAAAGTCGATATACTCAGGACCTATACCATCCCGAGACTGATATATCTGGCTGACCATACCGAAGTTAAGGTGGGCCTGCTTGAATCCCTTGACCAATTAATTCATAACACGGTTAAGGAATGGCTTCATCTTCCCCCCAGTACATGTGATGCGATCTTGTATTCGAGTTTTAAAGATGGCGGTTTAGACCTCATCAAGTTGGCGTTGCTCATTCCAAGTATTCAGGTGCGAAGACTCCATAGATTAGCCCAGTCTTCGGATGAGACTCTTGTGAACTATCTCAAGGAAGTACATCTGGAACGGTTATTTGAAAAATTGTGGTTGAAAGCGGGGAGGACACAAGAGTCCATCCCATCGATTTGGGAGCCTTTACCATTGGTAGAGTTTGGGGGCGACGATGGAGCCTGGCTGGAATGGGAAGCACCCATCCCTAAGATTTGATACCCAAGACCTTGTAACTGGAGGAAACTAGAATTTCATAAATGGACCCATCTGGTTGCCCAGGGCCATGGGATTGAGCATTTCGAGAATGATGAGATCAGTAATGCCTGGATAGGGCAGTTTAAGGGCATACCTCACTGTAAACTAATCACGGCCCTACAACTCAGAGCGAATGTCTACCCAACAAGAGAATTCCTGGCTAGGGGTAAACAAGAGTATGTTGCTCAATCATGTGGACATTGTGGAGCTAGATTTGAGACCACAGCCCACATTGTCAGAAACTGTGCCATCACTCAAGATGCCAGGATTAAGAGACACAATGCCATCTGTGAAACCCTTAGCGAGGAGGCTAAGAGGGAGTGTTGGACAGTTTTTGAGGAGCCACACCTAAGGGATTATGAAAATTAACTATTTAAACTGGATTTAATCTTTGTCAAAGGTTCTAAGGCAGTTGTGGTCAATGTGACTGTGAGGTCTGAGCACTCTGATGTCTCATTGACTGAGGCCGCCTTGGAGAAGGCCAAAAAATATCAGCGCCTTCATACAGAAATTCAGCAACTGACCAATGCTGATGACATTGAATATGTTGGCTTCCCCATGGGAGCCCGTACCAAATGGTTTGGCAATAATAATGAGTTGCTGACCGCCCTTGGTCTCTCTAAAACAAGGCTAGAGAGAACCGCATGGGCCCTAGCATCCACCTCCGTTGACATTGTAAATATATTCATTAGCAAAGCTAGATCAATTGTATCTGTGTAAATCCTGGTAAATAAACTAGGCCTCTCCCCTCGACAGGTTCGCTGGACAGTGGAATCGGTATTTGTTTGGGAGGGGTTCATCCGTCATAACCGCGTCTAGCCCATTTTGGGCTATAAATTCCAATTTGGTCATTCAGGTGGACGGGCCACCTTACTTAACCCGGAAAAGGAACATATACAATTTGTATGTGTTTATTAAATAGCCAAATGCCTCGTAATCTAATTAGTGACGTGCATGAATGGATGAAGAAGATTCCCACTGTCCCTACCTACTATCCAGCGAAACCACAGCCAAGGGAACGGGTTTGGTGGAATCAGCAGGGAAAGAAGACCCTGTTGAGTTTGACTCTAGTCTAGCGCTGTGAAGAGACATGAGAGGTGTAGAATAAGTGGGAAGCCGGGCACGCGCTCGGTGGTGCGGGGCGACCCGCCCGCCGGCGTCCCGGCCATCAGTGAAATACCACTACTCTGATCGTTTTTTCACTTACCCGGTGAGGCGGCGGGGGGCGAACCTCGAGGGGGGCTCTCGCTTCTGGCGCCAAGAGGCCGGTGCGCGCCGGCCACGACCTGCTCCGGGGACAGCGGCAGGTGGGGAGTTTGACTGGGGCGGTACACCTGTCAAAGCGTAACACAGGTGTCCTAAGGCGAGCTCAGGGAGGACGGAAACCTCCCATGGAGCAGAAGGGCAAAAGCTCGCTTGATCTTGATTTTCAGTACGAATACAGACCATGAAAGCGGGGCCTCACGATCCTTCTGGCTTTTTTGGGTTTTAAGCAGGAGGTGTCAGAAAAGTTACCACAGGGATAACTGGCTTGTGGCGGCCAAGCGTTCATAGTGACATCGCTTTTTGATCCTTCGATGTCGGCTCTTCCTATCATTGTGAAGCAGAATTCACCAAGCGTTGGATTGTTCACCCACTAATAGGGAATCTGAGCTTGGTTTAGACTGTCATGAGACAGGTTAGTTTTACCCTACTGATGATGTACTGTTGCAATAATAATCCTGGGAACCCTTGGGATGGGATGGGATGTGTTATCCCTTAGAGAAGTGAGGCCAATGGAGATCTCTCCCCTGAAAACATTGCCTGCAGAACCCCTTCCAGAGTCCAGCTGAAGGCCTAGCCTTTGGGCTGGGATCAGTTTGGTCAGAGGGGTGACCTCCTTTGACCAGGGACACATCCTACTCTAGCGGGGGATGTTGCTGAGCAGGGCTTTGAGGGTCAGGCTGAAATGAATGTGCCAAGGGACAGTGAAGGGGCCTGGGAGGTTCCTCTCCACTCCTGGTGTGTGGCAGAAGGGTCTCACCCTCTCGTGGGTGGCTGTGCTCTGGTGGGACTGAGGCACCTGTGTGGTGCCCGAGTGCTGTGGCAGCTGAGGCAGCTCCCTGGCCCAGGAGAGCCTCAGTGGGCCCGAGGGTCAGGAACTCCCCAGCACTGCATGGGGCTCCTGGGCCATCTGTGGGATGTGTTCTGCCCCAGAACCTGCTCAGTGCAGTCCTGGATTTCCTTGGGGAAAGGTCCTTGTTAAATGTCCTGGTTTTCTTTTTTATTTTATTTTCATATCTACTTCATGTTCAGGATATGTGGTTCATGACTGCTGGTTGGGAAAGTCCTAAACCTGATATTCGACACAGTCGTTAAGTGTGCTGGATCCCATTCCTCATGTCTGTGGCCATCCTGGGAACCCTTGGGATGGGATGGGATGGGATGGGATGTGTTATCCCTGAGAGAAGTGAGGGCAGTGGAGGTCTCTCCCCTGAGCACATTGCCTGCAGAACCCCTTCCGGAGCCCAGCAGAAGGCCTGGCCTTTGGGCTGGGATCAGTTTGGTCAGAGGGGTGACCTTCTTTGATCAGGGACACGTCCTACTTTAGCAGGGGTCTTCCTCACAATTGGTAATGATTTCAAAGACAGAGCACATCCCTTCTGGGATTTCCTTTCCTTTCTTTGAGCACTAAAGGAGGAATCTCACCCTGGGTTTAGCTACAGGGACAAAAGGCAGAAGCCTTTCTGTGCAGGTGAGTGCCAGTCCTTGCCCACACTCCCTGGAAACGGAACCCTGCCAAGCAGGAAAGAGATCTAGAGGTGAGGGCCTGGTGCAGTCAGATTGAGCAGTCCCACCTGTCCATAAATTCCCATTTCCAAAGGCCTCCAGACAGTCCTTTGTTATGTTGCCCATCCCCATGCAGATGCCCAGGACCCTGGGATCCCAGGGTGCACAGATGTCCCTGCAGTGGGCTTTTCCCAGCACAGGCCAGGACAGCCTGGAGGAGAGGAAACAAAAAACCAACCTGTAGAAGACCCAAGAAGAGACCCTCAAAAAGAGACTTTAAAACAGAGGAGTTCATCATTCTCAGGCAGGATGGGTGGGCTCCCCTTCAAACAAGCAATGTCAGTTTCCCACTGACACCAATCCTTTTCTACAGGATGGACAAATAAGGAGTAAATAAAAACCCACAGAATGTGACATAGATGAAGACTTCCAGGAGCCCAGTTGCGAGGTGCGGATGTTCAGGGACATCACACCATGACCAATATGATCAAGTGAAGCCAAATTTATTATCCCTAAAAAGACCAGATTTATAATAAGTTTCTACTGCCCACGCTTCTCTAGCTAATACATGATTGGTTAATCCTAGCTGTTAACACATCTAAATTAAAATGCTTATTGGATCATCTAATTTTTCGTGCATCTTGCTGTGGATGTCTGGCCCACCCATTGCTTTCTCTTTTTTCTCACTCTCCCAAGCTTGCTGACAAACTTGCTGAGTCCTGATGACTCTTCTTCTTGTATCTTTCTCAAGGATATACTGACCCCATTTCTGAATATGTCCATTATCCATTTTTTGTGAATGTGTTCATTGTCCATTAGTACAAGCAGGCTGGATTGTGCATCGGCCGAATATGGCCATTGTCTAGCAAGAACTCCTCAACCTACAAAAAATCCTCAACACCCCAGAGCCTGACCACGCCCCACAGCCCACCTCAGAAATGAACCACCCAGATTGGGTGGGGGGTCTGATGAAGGAGATGTGTGAGATGGGCCAGATGCTGAAGGAATACACTTCCCCAGCTGGTGAGGAAACCTCCCCCTGCCTCAAAGAGGGAGAGTCTGATGGTGCAGCAGCGGAACCCACAGATGTTACAACTGTCCAAGTTCCAGCTGAACTGCAGAGGCAGGCACAGCCAGCAGCAGTTGCTCTGTGGAAACGAGGAGGTCTAAGATGAAATCAGAGCACCCAGACAAGGATAAGAATGGAGGGCCCTCACAACTCACAGGGGAGCCAATGGTTGAGATCATCACTGAGTCCCTGATGTACAACAGTCTCTGTAATCTGCACACAGACATTGTACGGACAGGGACGTGAGGCTTATACAACCTGGTTACTCTGGGTCTGGGATCTTATGGGTACAGGTGTCCAGCTGGATGGTGGTGAGGCAAGGATTTGGGACGCTTGACCCAGGACTCAGGTATCAATCAGATTTTTGTAAGGGAGCCAGGGCTTTTAATAAGTGTCAGAGAGAGGTTTGTTCACAGGGAGAGAATGCAGGAGCAGCACCATAGAATGTGCTGGAAGACTAGAGGATGGGATCCAACAGCTGAGAGAAGTAACAGTATTGGAGGTACTCTTTGGGAGGGATGGACAGCATGATAATGACCCCAACAAGGTCGGGTGCACAGGGCAAATGTTGTGGAGCCTGGCAAATCTGGGGCCATCTCAATACGCCACCTTTATTGCAACAATTAATGCCGATACCGGCTGGGAGACAGTGGGTCATGGGGAGATGTTCAAAGGGGAGACAGTGACAAGTCAGGGCAGACTTTGCTGAACTCTGTGCAAGCCCTTTCTCCCAGCCCTGCCCCTGTTGCTCTGTGCCCCCCAGTTTTCCTTTTCTCAGAGCTCTTCCTTCAGCCCCGTGCCTGGAATTTTGCTGGGATCTGGCCCCATTGCTGTGATGAGCAGGGGCTCTGCCCATGGACACCAAGGGGTCAGCTCTGCTCTGAAGCAGTGGGGTCATGGAATGGGGACAGGGGCAAGTCCTGGGGTTAGATTCCATCAGCTCAAACAGCTCCTGAGGCTGAGGAGCTCAGCAGCATCTCCTGTCCCAGGACTAAGGGAGGGTGATGGCCAAAGGCAGTTTGAGAGGGTTTCCTGCTTCACCCAGGGAGAGCAGAGACAGCTGTGCAAGGCAAGAGCAGTGGCTGGAACTCAGCGAAGGGCTAGGGGAGCTGCTCTGTCACTCCGTCGGTCCCCAGCTGCCCTTTTCTGCAATCCAGGGCAGTCCCTGTGTTCCCCTGGAAATCAGCCTGACACAACTGAGAGCAGAGGGACCCACAGCAAAGCAAACTGGTTTAGCCTTTCTCAGAGTCCCAGCCCCACTCTGGCCAAGGACACTCCTGTCCCCCAGTGTACCCTGGAGGCAGCTGACAGCTTGGATGGCATCCTGAGGACACACCAAGGGTCCTGTCCATGGCAGTGCTTGAGGAGAGTGGGCTCATTGCCAGGGTCCCAGGCTGCCCTGCCCAGAGCTCCCCGGGCACAGGGAGCTGGGACACCCCATTGCTGTGCTCAGCCTGCACAGGAGGAGCCCAAGGGCTGGGCCTGGCCCTGCAGCTGGAACTGCCATTGCAGAGAGCCCCTCAGCAATGCCAGCAGCACCTGGGCAAGGCAAGGAGAGAGAGAGAGCTGGGCCTGAGGAAAAGCCTTTCCCTGGCCAGCCCTGCCCAGCCCCTGCCAGGCAGCAGCAGGGCAGGACAGTGGCCCTCAGGCCCTGGTCAGCAGGGAATGGGCACATGGCCGCAGAGATGCCCTTCATCTCTGGGGCTGCTCTGCTGGCCCAGGAGGGACTGAGGGCCCTGAGCCCCCGGGCTGAGGGCTGTGCTGGCTGCGAGGGGACACAAGAGCTGTGCTGCTCAGGGTAGTGTCTGCCCTGCAGGGCAGGCCCAGCAGGTGCCACATCTGCCCTGCAGCAGGGCTGCCCTCAGCACTGCCTCCCTCCCTCCCTCCCTGCCCATGGCTCTGCTGCTGGAGCTGCCCCAGCCCCAGCTGCTCCTGTGGCCCCGGGCTCCTTCCCTGCCAGAGCTGCCAAAGCCCAGCTCAGCCCTTGGGCCAGCCCTGCCCTGCAGCTGCTCGGCCCTGCAGGGATTAAAGAACAGCTCCCCCAGCCTGGGCACCAGGGAAAGGTGATGCTGCATGGATCTGGAGGCTGGGCAGGTGTAGGCTCTTGCTGAGGTTCCCAGGAAAACTCAGTGTGATGGCTGAACCGCCTCAGCTCCTGCTCTGGCCTGCACAGCTGAGTTTCCATTGCCACCAAGCTGAGCAGGGAAAAGTGGGAGCACAGATTCAGGAAAGCAGAGACCCAAGCAGGAAACCCCTGCCCTGAATGACCCCATGAAGAGTCCCCTCAGGAATGAGCTGGGCATGAGCTGGAGCTCTGAGCAGCCCTGGCCCACACAGCACCCTCTTTGCAGCAGCAGGTCCTGCCCTGGCAGGAGTCACTCCATGCACCCACAGCTCACCTGCAGCGTCCATGGGGAGCTGCCAGGCAGGCTGAGAGCTGCCCCTGGCAGGTGGCACATGCCCTGGGCTGGCCAAGAGTCCTGAGGGCTGCAGGAGCTGCTCTGCAGGACAGCCCTGGGCAGCCCTGACTGCAGCCCCAGCTTCACCCCATGCAGCCGTCCCTGGCAGCAGGAGCTGTCCTGCCCTGTCCCTCTGACGGTGCCCAGGGCAACCCCACTCTGCAGCACATCCTCCCCCAAAGCAGAAAGGGCAGCAGAGCCATCCTTACAGTCACATCAGTCCTGCCATCTCCAGCTTTAGGAGATCCCTGCAGCCAGAAACTGACTGTGTCAAAAACTGGGAAGATTTCTCCATGAATGAGCTTAAAATTGTCCTTCCAGTTCCTTTAAGTCTCTCTCTGCTTCACTGCTCTCAGGTACCTGCAAGCAGTGCCCTCAGCCCTGCTGGACTGAGAGAAAAGCTGCTCATCAGGAGAAATGACTTTTTGTGTTCTTCTTGGTTTCCAAGAGCTCCTGTGGCAGAAGCCCAGCCCAGCTCAGCAGCACAGACACAGCACAAGGACTTTAATGACCCTCTCAGGGCTTTGCTGCTGTTTACATAAGACTCGGTCCCAGAGAGTGTTCAAAGAACTTCTCAGGAACTAAAAATTAAATTTAAACTCCAAAGTTTCTACAAGTTTTAATGGGTCCCACTGAGGGACGCAACTGAGGAAGTTCTCCAGGCAGAGCAGAACATTGGAGGCAGTGATGACACGTGGGGACAAGCAAGGGAAAGGTGTCTCTGGTGCTGAGCAAAGCTGGATGTGTTTGAGGAATGCAAAGGGCCAAGGCCTGAGCCCCAGCCCCTGGCCAGGCAGATCCTGTCCCTCCCTCCTTGCTCAGGGCTCTTCCCGGGATGGGCACTGGCATGCGGGGATGTGCAATGCCAGGGGCAGGGGCATGGGGCGGCATCTGCCAGGCTGCTGAGCAGGGACAAGGAGACAATGAGGCCCCAGGCCTGCAAGGGTCACTTGTCCCCTCCTGGCCCCAGGGCCAGCAGCCATGGCCAAAGTGCTGCCCAAGTTGGCTCTGGCAGGGCTGTCTTGCAGCTGCTGCCCATCCCTGTGCCCTGTGCAGCCCAAGCTGTCCCACGGAGTCCCTGCCCTGTGCCTCTGTCCCTGCAGGCTGTCAGCATCCCCCGGCTGCCCCACCTGGCTGGGCCCTTCCTTTGCTGACAGCTCTGCCTCCTGCCTCCCTCTGCCTGCCCACACAAAGCCTTTGGCTCATTATCAAAAGGGTTAATTCATTTTTACTGTGCCTGTGAGCTTTTAGCACAGGAACAAGGCATGCAGGGGCTGCCTTCCCAGCAGGAATGGTTGGAAGACAAGAAGACATCTGGCTCAAGAATGCAGTGATAGAAAAAAGGACTAAATCTGGGAACTTGGGGTGGGTTTTACGGTAATGGATAAATTCTAATACACATTTAGTGACATTGGTAGAATTACATGTTCACATAATGTGAGGAGTTATCCCTTGCTAGACCTCAGGCCTGAATAAATGATGCCCTCTTAAACTGCAAATGTGGGAGATTAGGGACCGATCAGAAGATCTCGCGATGTTATGGGTAGACAGAACCCCTCCCCTTTACTGTTAAAGTTACTTAGCCCCCCATTTTTTTGGCCGTTAACCCCCGTTATATATAACCCTGTGTAACTGTTAATAAATGCCATTTGCTGTCCACCACATTGGTGTCTGCGAGTACATGGCCTGAGTGGCAGGGGCATTGTCACTGTGCCATTCCCGAATCAGGTCGTCACGCCTCAAGCGGAGGCAACAAAGTGGTGCCAAAACCTGGGACTTTGCCCGGGGGACGGGGATCGCCTGGTCGGGTGAACGACGGCCGCAGCAGCTGGCCCAGCTCGGCGGGGAGGATACTCCCGGACCAGTGAGAGGAATGGAGGCCCTTGCGAAGGTCATTTTTTATGTTCACAGGCAGTGGGGTATTGACTGCAAGCCAGGGGATTTTGCCCTCGTAGTATCAAGGCTATTGCGGATTGGGGTTATTGGGCAGCCGGTGGATATTCTCCACACAGAAATGTGGTATAGGTGTACCAAGGCCCTAGCCGAGGAGGCCATATCCTCAGGCTCGGGGCGGAATCTCAAATTATGGGGGAGAGTCGTGCGGGCTCTACAGAAAACACGGCAGGAGCAAGAAACGTGGAAAGCCGCGCAGGACTGTTTGCCTGTGGTGCCCTGGCTGGGTGCTGGGGTGGCTACGCAGACTGTGGGTGATTGTGATTTTGCTGAGTGCAGGGATTCACAGCCGCAGGGACGCTCTTTGCGGCTCCCAAGCCCAGGCGCGCCGGCTGACGGAAAAGACCAGGCGCAGTCATTTTGGGACGGGCTGTTGGAGAAAGCGCGAGGCACCACCGTTTAATTTGGAGGCGCAAGGCACCGTCATTAACTCAGAGTCTGAGAGCCTGGGCGGAGCCTCTGCCTTCCGCGCCGCAGGGTGGCGAACCCCGGGGTGGGGGGACGTGGAAGTGGTCGGCGGGAACAGAGAGGGTTTGCAGGACACCGCACACGCAGGCAGGAAAGAGGGGAGGGTTTTTCCCCAGTTCTCAGACGCGGCACGGACACCGCCAAGCGGGAACGGAGCCAGATCGGGATTGGGACAGCGCAGGTGTTGGTTACAGGCAGAGAGGATGTTCCCAAGACCGCGCCTGCGCTGAGACGAGCACAGGAGAAGTGTGGTCAGAGTGGGAACGCCTGCACTCCCGTGATGGCACAGGCAGAGACGGGGCATGGTCAAGGTGCAGAGGGTGCCCGAGGTACCAGCCCTGCTCCGGTCCCGCAGCAGTGGGCACGCAGCCAACCCCGACAGCCAGCTTTCATGTGTTTCACTATCTCTTTGTGTGATCATCTACAAGACATGTGTCTCTTCAGAATCTTGTCTTTTTGTTTCTTAACTACTCATGTTTTTTAGGTTTCTTTTAAATCCAGATTGCCAGTTTCGTGTTTTTCTTCATTTATTATTTCTTCAGTTATTATACAGTACCTCAGCTGAGAATTCAAGAGGTTTGCTGTGTTTGAAGAATTTCTCTCCTGACAGAAGTTTCGGAGGGATTCAATTCTTTAATAGTTTGATTGATCTTTACTTGTAAGGTTTCCTATTCATAATTGCTGTTTTTAAGAGTCTTGTTTTAAAATATATTAAGTAATGTCCATCAATTAGAGTTTGAACTCTTGCCAAGTTCTAGCTCTACTTGAATGGAATGATTGAGAATCAGCCCAGATGTTTTCTGCAAGAAAATGTATTCAAGTCGTTTTGGCTTGGCAATTTGACCATGTATGATAGCTGAGCCTGATTTCAAAGGGAGTTTTGAGAAACATGAATCTGGACATGAGTTCTCCAGTTCTCTGTTGTTTCAAGGTTCATCAGCTGTCGCAGACTCTGGGATGACAGTTCAGTGTTGTAGTGACTGATAATGGTATGATTTCAGATGTGTTATTGGTTATGTGTATTATCTGATTGATTGCTAATTGTTGTTATCTTACATTTCCCTATGCAATATTGCATAGAGACTGAAACGGAACAGATCAATGTTTTATTTTCACATCAGGACCCATTCTTCACCTCCAAGATTTTGAGATAATCCTCCAGTCCCTGTGGGGACATGGATTTGTTTGTGTTTTAGCAGGTGTAAAATTCCAGGTAGACCTCAGTAAATAATGTGAAACTTGATCAAGTGCATGAGAATGCTGACAAGAAGCACGGGCAAGAAAATGCAGACCATTCCACAAGCAAAAAAAAAAAAAAAAAGAAGAAGCACAGATGCTGACTGCACAGAGATTCCAACCCTTGTGCTTCACCCACAGAAGATTGTAGACTTTACGTTTCTTCATAGATGAGAGCCACGCAGTGATACCTACTAGTGTCACTAGAACTTTGCCCAAAAGACAAGACTTTTTAATAATTAGTAAAGACAGAAGCAGCATCCTTAGACTTGTCATTTATCCTTCGATTGTTTCAGCAAATCAGAATGAAGAGCTGACAGACTTAGCCAAAGCTCTTCAACCACTACTGACTGTTCCAGAGAACACCCCAGTAGCCAAAGCTACCGCTTTGCCACCACATGCAGCAGAACAAGTCATGCTAGTGTTTGATCAGCAAGACTTTCCCTCTAGAGACCACGTCCATAGAATTCTCCAGTGTTCGGCATTCAGAAGAAAACTTCAGGCTCATAGAGACTGCTGCACAACCTCAAGAAGATCAATGAAGTCATTGAGGACATAGAACTGCTTCAGCAAAGACTTCCTTCACTCTCAATGATTAGCCACTTGTGATCATTGATCTCAAAAACTGTTTCTTCAGCTTCCTCCTCCATCCAGATGATGCTCCTCCAGTTGCATTCTACATCCCAAACATCAACAAAGAAAAGCCTCTACAAAAGTACCAACACAACAAGAGCTGCAAAAAGCTTGTGACCATCCTGCAGAACAGACAAGAACTGAACCTCCTGTTCATGCAACAAAGAAGCCTGTGTGCTGCCTTGAAAGAACAATGTTGTTTTTACGCAGACCATACCAAAGTCGTAAGAGACTCCATAGGCAAACTGAAAGAAAGGCTAGCACAGAGAAAGACTGAGAGAAAAGCCCAGCAAAGATAGTTTGAGTCATAGTTTGACTAGTCCCCATAGCTGACCACCCTTGTTTCCTCCTTATTAGGCCCAGTTGCTATGATACTCCTCACATTGATTTTTAGACCTTGCATTTTAAACAAGTTAGTACTGTTTGTTAAAAACCAGTTAGAAAAAGTTAACATTTTATTTGTTGATCACCAACAGTTGCTTTGAAGCGTGTTAATTGCAGACATGTTGTATTGTTTTTTACCAGTTTGTATTGTTTTTTACCAGTTGTCAGTTTTGCCATGTATCAGTTTGATAGCCTTTGTATTTTTATAACCTTTACACTTTCTGTGGTTTTAATTAATCATAAAGGGGGGGGGGGGCAAATCTGGGAGATTAGGGACCGATCAGAAGATCTCGCGATGTTATGGGTAGACAGAACCCCTCCCCTTTACTGTTAAAGTTCCTTAGCCCCCCGTTTTGTTGACCGTTAACCGCCATTATATAACCCTGTGTACCCATTAATAACCACCATTTGCCATCTATCACATTGGTGTCTGTGTGGCCCAAGCAGCAGGGGGATTGTCGCCGTGCTGTTCCTGAATCAGGTCATCACACCTCAAGCGGAGGCAACATGCAAATTAGTGTTAATGAGTCTTATTCTGATATTTTTGAGATTTGGTGTTGGCGAGGCCTCACAGAACCAAGGACTCAGCTGTGACACAGTGCAAACTCATGGAACAAAGGGTCCATGGTGACACAGCAGAACAGAACTCCATGGAACCAAAATCCATTCTGGCACATTGGAGCCACATTGAACCAATGTGATACTGCAGCTCCAAGGAGACCATTGTGACTCTGAGAAACCTCTTGGAAAAAAGGGTCCATTCTGACACAGCAAGGCCTGGTGGAACCATGCGTCCATTGTGACATTTCAGAACCTCACGGAACCAAGGTGACCGTATTCTACTATGGAACCTCATGGAACAAATGGGCCATGCTGACACTGCAGAACCAAGGAGAATGCTGCTGGCAGTGTGAGAGCTCATGGAACTAGAAGTCCATTGTGACACAGCAAGGCCTTGTGGAACTAAGGGTCTGTTGTTAAACAGTGTGGCCTCATGGAACCATGAGCCATGGTGACACAGCGTGGCCACACAGAGCCAAGGGGCCACTGTGACACTGCGGATCCAAGGAGACCATTATGACTCAGGAGCCTCATGGAACCAAGAGTCCATTGTTCCACTGTGGGGCCCTGTGGAATCAAGGGGATGACAGTGACATTGTGGGGCCTCATGGAACAATGGAGACTGTGCTGACACTTTGGGACCCACTGGAACCAAGGGGCCATTATAGCATGGCAGGGCCTCATGGAATCAAGGGGACTCCAGTGAACACCATGGGTCTCCATGGGATGAAGGGTCCAACAGAACCAAGGAGGCCGTTGTGACACACTGGGGCATCATGGAACCAAAGGTCCATTGTGACACAGCAAGGCCTCATGAAATCATGGAGGCCATTTTTACACTTTGAGGCCTTGTGAAACCAAAGGGCCATTGTGACACTCCAGAGCCTTGTGGAGCCAAGGGGACCACAGTGACACTGTGGGGCTCAGTGAAACCAATGGCCTGTTGTGACACTGCAAGGCCTTAGGAAATCATGGAGACCATTGTGACACTGAAGGCATCATTGAACCAAGGGGCCATTGTGACACTACAAGACCTCATGGAAGCAAGGAACCATTGTGATACTATGGAGTGTTGGCAGGCCAAGGGGCAGTTGTCACACTGTGTGGCATCATGGAACCAAGGAGTCCATTGTGACACTAGAGGGCCCATGGAACTAAGGATTCATGGAACAGTGTGGGACCCCATGGGACCAAAGGTCCATTGTGACATTGTGGGGCCTCATGGAATCCTGGAGGCTATGATGACACTTGGAGGCCTTGCTGAATCAAGGGGCTCTGCAGGGCCTCATGGAACCAAGGACACCCTTCTGACACTGTGAGTCCGCATGGAACCAAGGGTCCATTGTGACACCATGGAACCAAGGAGACCCCAGTGACACTGCAAGGCCTCATGGAAGCAAGGGACCATTGTGACACTGCAGGGCCCCATGGATCCAAGGGAACGGGTAACAGCTCTGGTTGGCTTGGCCTGACTGGTCCAACTGCCCTTGGTATGTTGAGCGTCTCTTCTTCTGGACCCCTGAGACACTGGGGTTCTGGACTTTCCTTCAGATAGAAAAGAACTATCCATCTCATTCAAACATCCATGGCCAAAATGGGATTTCCCCTTCAAAATTCTCAACATCCAGGGATTGCTCCCAGATAAAGCTGCCATTACCAAAAAGTATGCCTGACCTTTACTTCCTGAGAGCTGTCTCTCACCTGCCTTCAAACACTGTAAGGCTCAGTGCTTTCCTTCCTATGGAAAAGAGCCCTCCCTCCTGCACAGGCACCCCTGGCCAAAATGAGTACTTTTCCTCCAAAATTCCCTATATGCAAGGGTTTCACTCAGACAAAAGCTGCCAGGACAGACTGCTCTAGCTGGCCTTGGCCTCTGGTGGTCACCTCTGTTCTGCCCTGAAACACTGGCCCTTTCCTTCCCATGGAAAAGAACCATCCTTCTTCTCCAGGTGCCCATGGCCAAAATTGGGATTCCACCTCCAAAAGTCCTATATCCAAAGATTGCTCCTACACAAAAGCTGCCATTACAGACCGGTCTGTCTGGCCTTGGCCTCCTTAGGGCCAGCTCTCATCTGCCTTCGAAACACAGGGGCTCCATGCTTTCCTTCCTATGGAAAAGAACTGCCCTTCTCCTCCAGGCAAAAAGGGCTGAAATTGGGATTCAACATTCAAAGCTTCAAATATCCAAGGATTGCTCCAGGAAAAACTTGCCAGGACAGACAGACAGGCCTGGCTTTGGCCTCTGGTGACTGCAGTTCATCAGCCCCTCAAACACAGGGGCTCTGTGCTTTCCTTTCTGTGGAGACATTGGTGACACCGTGGGGCCTCATGGAACCAACAACATCTTTGTGGCTCTGTTGGACTGTATGGTCCCACGGGGCCAGTGTGAAGCAGCAGGGCTTTGTGGAACCAAGAGGCCATTGCTGCATTTCAGGGCCTCATGGAATCAAAGGGCCACTGTGATCCTGAGAGGCACTGTGGATCCATGGAGATCATTGTGGCATTGCAAGGTCCCATGGAAGCACGGGGCCATTGTGACACTTCAGAAGCAAGGAGAACATTGGGACACTGCAGATCACTGTGAAACCAAGAGAACATGGAACAGATCTTGCTGGCTTGGCCAGACAGGTGACAGGTCCAGCTGATCTTGGAATGTTGAGGGCTGCCTCTTATCAGCCCCTGGAGAACTGGGGCTCCATGCTTTCCTTCCTATGAAAAAGAATCCTCCGTCTTTCCAGGTGCCCACGGCTAAAATTGAGACTCCCTCTGAAAAATTCCCTATATGCAAGGGTTCTCCCAGACAAAACCTGCCAGGACAGAGAGCTCTGGCTGGCCTTGGCCTCTGGTGGTCACCTCTCATCTCGTGGAAGCCCTGAGGAAAGTATTTGAACAGGTTTGACTGTTGGAACATCAATGAGTCTCTGGTCCTCTGAAAAACTCAGATGCTCTTCTAATCATATGTGGGGTTTTTTTCTCATTGTGTATTATACATGAAATATTATTTTCAGCTAAAAAAATATTATTCTTACCACTCTACCAATGTTATCTGGCACAAAACTCCTCCTCTGTTAATGGATCCAGGTCACCTGTATAAGCAAACACAATAAAAAATCCAGCAGGAATTATTTGTGTCTGCTCCCATCTGTCCCATCTCCTCTAAAGCTGGAGGTGCAGCCCCAGCACTTGGGAAGGCTCAAGGGCTCACAAGCTCAGCTCCCACACAGAGAATGTGCAGACCCTGGCTGCTCTTCTTGGCCCCTGCACGCTCAGCCAGGCTGAGATGGACACTGATGGTTTCTGGGCCGGGCTCTCGGAGCCCAGCCCAGCTCCCTTCAAGCTCCACCAGCTGCCCTGAGCTCTGAGCAGCACCAAGGGCCTCTCCCCAGCCCAGCCCAGCTGGCTCTGGCCCCACAGCTCTGCTGAGGCCAGGCTGCTCTGGGCACTGCCCCACGGCCTCAGCCCCTGGCAAGGGCACAGCAGCAGCTGCAGCTGCCACAGGACGCAGCCCCACCATGGGGGAAGGTGCTTGGCCAAGGCCAAAGGAGGCTCCCTGGCTGCCCTGCTCCCCTTGGGCTGAGGTGCTGAGAGCTCTGCAGCCCCTGCTGCCATCCCATCTGCCCAGGGCAGCACAAAAGCCCTGGCCTTGGGGCCCTCAAGAGCTGCTCCTGCTCTAGGCCCAGGGCCCATGCCAAAGCTGGGGCAGCCACAAAGCTGTGCCCATTTGTGTTCATTGCTGCTGTCATGGGGATGGATCGTCAGCCTCTTGGATGTTGCTGATGAATTTTATTACTCCAGAGGCCTCTTCTTTCTTGAGCTCTACAGTTCAGGAATTCACTGAAAAAGGCTCATAAGCATTTGTTCAAAAGGCCCTGGAAATATCTTAAATTTTCAATTCTTCTGTGGTTAATTAGGAATATTTCAGAAATGTATTCAAAGTGAATATACTATTTTGAAAACAATGCAGACATTCCACTATCATATTTTCTGAAAAATCCCTTTGTTAGAATTTCTTCCCCTGGGAAGCTGAGAAGCATCAGAAAAGAATGAAAAGACATAATTATCTGATTGCTTCTCCTGCGTTTGCTGCTTTGGAATGTGGTCTGGAGATTATTTAACAACATGTGCATATTTGATTGGTTTCCTGTGAATTGTTTTTACTTAATGACCAATCACCATCAGCTCTGTCGGACTCTGAGGATTCAGTCACGAATTTTCATTATCATTCTTGTTAAGCCTTCTGTCTGTATCCTTTCTTATTCTTTAGTATACTTTTAGTACAGCATAATGTAATGTAATGTAATATAATATAATATAATATAATATAATATAATATAATATAATATAATATAATATAATATAATATAATATAATATAATATAATATAATATAATATAATATAATATAATATAATATAATATAATATAATATAATATAATATAATATAATATAATATAATATAATATAATATAATGTAATGTAATATAATGTAATGTAATATAATGTAATATAATATAATATAATATAATATAATATAATATAATATAATATAATATAATATAATATAATATAATATAATATAATATAATATAATATAATATAATATAATATAATATAATATAATATAATATAATATAATATAATATAATATAATATAATATAATATAATATAATATAATATAATATAATATAATGTATCAGCCTTCTGAGAACATGGAGTCAGATTCTCATCTCTCACCTCATCCTGGGAACCCTCAAAAAAGACAGAATTGTTTTACCTGCTTTCGTTTCCTGTTTATAGATTGATATCAGCAATGTCTAATTGATACTGACCGCCAGCACCTTCAAATTCAGTCTGAACAGATATGAAAATCAAGGCTGACAAACAATATCACTTTGTCCCCATCCCCAGCATTTCTCTCATCCAACCCTTGGCACCCCTATGGATCAGGAATGGTGTGGCCAGCAGGAGCAGGGCAGGGATTCTTCCCCTGTGCTCGGCACTGCTTGGGCAGCACCTCGAGTGCTGTTTGTAGTTCTGGGTCCTCCAATTCAGGAAGCACATGGAAGGGCTGGAGCATGTCCAGAGAAGGGTAACAAGACTGGGGAGGGGTCTGGAACACAAGTCCTGTGAAGAGTGGCTGAGAGAGCTGGGGCTGTTTATCCTGGAGATGAGGAGGCTCAGGGGAGACAAGGCAGTGTCAGGGCACAGGTTGGACTTGATGATCTCCAAGGTCTTTTCCAACCTTGCTGATTCTGTGATTCTCTGAAGCCACCCTTGGAGCAGTTGAAGGATGATCCCTGGTTCTCCTCTTCAGAAGCTCCAGCAGCCCAGGTGCCTCAGCTTCTCCTGCCAGCCCCAGAGCCCATCCTGTGAGTCCTGCAGAGCCTCTGCAGCTCCTCCTCACTGCCCAGCACAGGGAGCCCCAGAGCCAGACACAGCAGCCCAGATGTGCCCCCCTGGCCTGGGGTGCCTCTGGCAAGGGAGCAGCACCAGGCACTGCAGGAGCCTGCAGACAATTCCTGCAGCACTTGTAGGATGATCCTGCTGCCCAAGGGACGTTCCCATGGGGCCAAGTCAGGAACTTCAATGGGGAGTGGGGCCAGAGAGGAAAGGGCAAAGAGGGATGGGCTGTTTGCAGGCAAGGGAACAGGGGTGGGCCATAGGAAGAAATTTGTACCAGGGAAGAGTAAAGAAAGCAAAGGTGAAACAAAGGAAATGCTCAGGGCAGTTTGGGGGTGGCTGCCAGGCAGCCCTGGCTTTGAGCAACAGCGTCTGCAGTGGGACAGGAATGTCCCAGCTGATGGGAACAAACTTTCTGGCTGACTGCAGAGGCCAGGACAAAGCTGAGTGGTTTCCCTGCTGCTCACGGGGCTTTTCTGTGCTGAGCATTGGCCTGGGCGTGTTCTTGAGAGAGCCTGGGCAAGGAGCTTGGTGCCCCCAGGGCCTGGCCAGAGGCGTCAACGCTGCCCCAGCAGTGCCCATGGCCTGTCCCTGCTGCAGCCCCGGCACTGCCACCCCAGGGCTGCGCCCGGCCCCGAGAGCACTCAGGCCCTGCAGCAACACCAGGGCCACCAGGGCAGCAGGGCAGGGCCACGGCAGCAGCACTGGCAACACCAAGTGATGCTGCTGCTGCTGGGCACAGCTGCTGGGCCAGCACTGATCTGCCCCAGCTCTGCACACAGACATTGCCGCTGCAGCTCCAGAGAGGGCAACAAAAGGGGGAGCTTCAGTGAAAACTTTGCTGGGAGATCCTTTACTTCCCTTAAAGCCACCGACAACGCAACCCCTCATTGACACAGTGTGTGGCCACAGGGAAGGTGGAGAGAAATAAAATGAGAAATGGCACAAGGAGTGGCTTTTCTTTGTGGCCAATGTGAAAAAACTAAAACAAAGAAAAAGAACCTCCAAAATGAAACTATCAAAAAGTATCAAAGGTTATTACAAGTGATTTGCAGAAACTGGCCAGCAGTTTAATGTTCCAGAAACCATCCAGTCATCAGTGTCCACACTGCAGCCTTGAGCTCCTGGTTTCTTAGGCTGTAGATGAGGGGGTTCAGGGCTGGAGGCCCCACTGAGTACAAAACTGACAGGGTCAGATCCAGGGATAGGGAGGAGATCAAGGGGGCCTTCAGGTGAGCAATCATGACAGTGCTGAGGAACAGGGAGAGCATGGGCAGGTGAGGGAGGCAGGTGGAAAAGGCTTTGTGCCATCCCTGCTCAGAGGGGATCCTCAGCACGGCCCTAAAGATCTGCACATAGAAGAAAACAATGAACACAAACCAGCCAAGTCCTAAACAGGCACAAACTTCAAGTTTGTGCCTTGTTTAGAGCCCAAGTTCCCTGTGGTTTTAGTGTGAGCAGTAGACCTTGAGGATTTGGGGGATTTCACAGAAGAACTGGTCCAGGGCATTGGCCTGCCACAGGGGCAGGGAAAATGTATTGGCTGTGTGCATGAGAGCATGGAGAAAGGCACTGGCCCAGGCAGCTGCTGCCATGTGGGCACAAGCTCTGCTGCCCAGGAGGGTCCCGTAGCGCAGGGGTTTGCAGATGGACACGTAGTGGTCACAGCACATGATGGTCAGGAGGGAAAACTCTGCTGAAATGAAAAAGATAAAACAAATGAGTTGGACTGCACACCCTTTGTAGGAGATGGTGCTGGTGTCCCAGAGGGAATTGTGCATGGCTTTGGGGACAGTGGTGCAGATGGAGCCCAGGTCACTGAGGGCCAGGTTGAGCAGGCAGAAGAACATGGGCGTGTGCAGGTGGTGGCCGCAGGCTACGGCGCTGATGATGAGACCGTTGCCCAGGAGGGCAGCCAGGGAGATGCCCAGCAAGAGGCAGAAGTGCAGGAGCTGCAGCTGCCCCGTGCTGCCAATGGCAGCAGGAGGAAGTGGCTGATGGAGCTGCTGTTGGACATTTGCTGTGGCTGCACTTGGGCAGACATGGAGGACTGGTTCTAGATAAGAGGAATAGGCTTTCAGGTTAGGGTGAGATGCTTTCTTCTCATATTGACCTTTGCAGACACATGCTGATTTATGTTACGTTAGGTTACCCCATTGGCCCATTGGCCTGATTACCCTAGTTCAACTCCTATTGCCCACGTTTCTTTGGCCCTAGAATGTTCTCTCTCTGTCCCTCAATTTGCCCTAGTTTGCTGTATTCCTCCACCCTTGTTTCCTATTGGCTGACCGGAGATCTGACCCCTCGTCTGCACCATTTTTCCCCATATCCATTGGACCCTGACCCTCAGCTCCACCCTCACTACCCCATATAAGACCCTGATCCCTCCGCCTACACCCTGTCTTCGTCCCTGGACCCTGTTCACCTGTGTAGCCTGTTCCTGTACCAATAAACCCAGTTTGCTGGAGATCATATGAAAACCCATCCTGCTCATTCTGTCAGCTTTCTAAGGTAGCAGTGAGGTTTGGGCTTATGAGTGCTGGACGTTCCAAGGGCCTCAGTAGTGCCATGATGCTACACATGGCGCCCAAAGAGGAACCAGATTCCTTAAGGTCCCTGTGAGCGTCTCCAGCAGTGATCCTGCCAGCCAGATGTCACTGGAAGCTGTACCCCTTCGGGTCAGCCACAACACTGAAGTGAGACTCCAGTTTTATCTAATCTCGCTAAAGAAGAAGTTGATAATCCCCTCAACATCTATGGGACCTGCTTCTCTGACAACCCCATAAGCCCCACTTTGGCTGGATATTGTGCCTGTGAGACTGAGAGTGAGAGACTGAGTGGCAAAGAGCTCCCAGCGGTTTGGGCTTCTGATTTTCTGTTCCTGTGGGTAGGCATTCCCTCTTCCACTGGGGGCAGCTATGGGAAATACTCATTCCCAAGCTGAAAAGGATGTTTTTGTTAAGTTTTGGAGAGTTTTAAATTTAGAGGGGAGTTAATTTTCTGAAGGGAGTTTAAAAGGTATTGTTCATGGTTATTTGAGGAGCTTCCTGATATCTCTGTTGATTCGCTCTATCAGTTATCGTTTTGGGATGCTGTTGGGGATAAGCTTTATATTTTACAAAAACAAGGGGTTTTAAAAGTTGAGAAATTTTATCCGTTGTTTCATTCAATTTATAGGATCATTTAATGAGTGCATGGTTCCAACCCTTTGCCCTGGTTTATTCAAGCCACCCTTCACGTTCCCGAACCCAGGTTCCCTGAGAACAGGATGGGAGATGGAGCCTGCCCTTCGGCACAGACAAGCCATCTGCTGTCTGCCGTCTCCCCTCCTTTTCTGTCCTCTCCCAGGGTGGCAGTGGCCATGCTGCCTTGAGATATTCCCTCACCCACATTCCTGCATTCCCTACTTCTAATCCTCCTTCCTATAAATCACAAGATGGCAATACTCCTGTTAGAGAGACCGCCATTTTTTTATTCCCTCCCACCTTCATCCCCATTTCCCGCCTTCGCTCCAGGTGCCTCCTCTGTGTCGGGTCTCACCTTAATGTTGAATTCCACTGCCGCATTAGTCCCTCCCCTATCATCAGAAAGGTTCTCCCCAATGCGGGCTGCACCTCTCCACTTCCAGGCCCCTTCTCCAGTCCAGCCTCTTCCAGTTGCCACATCACTGGAACCGGACATGGGGCCAACTAGAAGGAAGCCATTTTGGCTACCAAAGGCCTTCAACGCCAGGCATTGCCGGTCGGCACAAAGGCCTGCGCCTCTGCCAGCAGACCTGCCTCCTCTACAGAGGAAAAGAGTGATAGCTTATCTGAGAGTGAGGATGAGCCCAAGGATTCTTGGCAGAGGATGCGGAGAAAAGCTGCAAAGGAGGGGGACTGGGAGGTGGTATCCAAGATTCAGGTGGCACCTGTGCAGTATAAGCTGGGGCCAAAACCTAAATGGGAATCCATAGGGAATAGATTCCCATTTAGGTTTTGGCTCCTGGGAATCCATAGGGAATAGATTCCCATTTAGGTTTTGGCCCCTGCTTATATGCACAGGTGCGACCTGAATCTTGGATTCCCTACCTCCATAGGGAAATGAAGGACTTAGTAAAGCTGCCAAGGATTATGGGAGGGGTTCTCCCTATTTTAACAATTTGCTGGACATTCCATTTACTGCCCACACAATGGTACCACAAAATGTAAAATGGTGTATGCAAATTGTATTGTCATCTGATGAATTTATTTTCTGGAAAGGAGTTTGGATAAATAAAGTTCATGAGTTACCAAAAGGTTATGTTGAGGAAGAAGGGCGACAACACCTCACAATGGACCACATTACCAGGGAAGGAGACTATACTAGACTGCAGTATCAGGCTGAAGTCATCCCCCAGTCAATACTGGAAGATCTCAAAGGTGCTGCATGGTCTACCCTCCTCCAAACACCTGATGCTTCTACACCCCACACTGACTTCACTTACATTCACCAGGGCTCAGATGAGAGCTATATCAAGTTCATAAAGCACCTTATGAAAGCCCTGGAAAAACAGGTAGTTGATCAAAAGGTCCAGGATTATCTTATTAGCAAATTAGCTTTCTGTAATGCCAGTATTGACTGCAGAAAGGTTCTTCACAGCCTCCCCCTTGACCCTGAGCCAACCATTGCTCAGATGATTGATGCTTGCATTTGCCAGGCGATCTTAGAGTGTGACTCCAGCCTAGCCAAGGCCACCAGCCAGGGTGCAGTTTAAATGCCAGTTGCAGCAAACGTGCTTCCCTACAATACAGAATGTAATAAAGGCAGTGGAAACTGTTATAACTGCAGGAAAACTGGACATGTAGCAAAAGACTGTAAATAGAAGAATACTGTTCTGGTTTTTTACCCAGCCCTCAGTCCCACAGCCATTACCCAAACTGTTCTTGAAGCCAACAGCACTACCAGCCCTCAGGAAACTCCCAGCAGAGCATGAAATGACACCAAATATGAAGTTATTCTGTCTCACCCTTCCATTGGTGAGAGATGTCCTAGGTTAAAATATAAAGATGTATTCTATTCCCATCCTCAAGAGCTGTTGAAACAGGAGGGGCATTGTTTTATTCCTTATCTCCTCTTAATAAACCCATCAATACCTTTCTGCATGACTCAGAGATAATGCCCTCCAGGAGCCATTTCTGTTTAATGGACCCACCTCATGACTCATAGAATGATATCAGCCCATTGTGAGATGCTTCACCCAGGGGGGAAGAGCTAAGCATGCCCCCCTGGATATTATCTGCGGTTTGGGACAAAACAAGCTGCCTTTCCACTGGATTCCCCAGAGCAACAGCTGCCCTGGATTTTCGGAGGTAGGCTACACCCTATGTGGTGGTTTGACGAGAAAGAAGTGGGAATTCTGAAATGCTGTGGTCAAACCAATGGGTGCTTGGATTTTGATATTGGCACCTGGTGTATCCAGTGGGGTTTGGACACACCTCTGAGAACACACAGGGGTTAAAAGCAGAGCTTCGGCCCTGGGAGGCTCTCTTGGGACTTCGAGGGAAACAGGTTGGATCGCCCTACCTCGTCCAGCTGTGGCTGCTGGGCGGGGGAGTGGCAGCCATGTGGTAGGCCTGGGCCTGGACAGAGATGGGGGTGAGGAGGCCCTTGAGGATGGAAGGGTAGAGGAGCCCCAAGAGACATCGGGCAGCCATCCCCCCCCCAGGAGAGAGAGAGGGAGAGCCGGCGACGACGAATGTGATAGCAGCTGGCCCAGGAGGAGAAGGAAGGGGGGGAAGTGCAGCGAGGAGGTGCCCAGCCAGAGCAGCAGCGTGTGTGGGAGTGCCGGAGATCTGGGACAGGCAGAGACTGAAATTTTTAACCCCTTTCTTTCATGACTGGGACCTTGCAAAAATGCTGATCCTCCTCAGAGCGTAATAAGAAGAGAGATAAGAGATGAGATAACAAGGATTTGGCCTGGGGGAAGTGGAGAAGACTGGCTGAGTGGAGAGAGAGATGATTGGAGTGGCCTTTTGGCTGGACTTTTCTTGTGTAGCCATAGTTTTATTCCTGTGACACAGAGACTGCACTTAGGGGGAGGCAGTGCCTCAGAACCAGGAGGGTCCATTGTGGGGACCCCTCGGGCCCAGGGGGTTGGAAAAAAATGGGGGGGACAGATGTCCCAAAGCAGAGACTGTGCCTTTTTGGAGTGAGACAAGGCATCCTTAAAAGACAACCCTAAAAGCAGCTCTGGTCCATGCACAGTCGTGAGAGCACTGGGCATGGAAGGAAGATGTCACAAATGGCAAAAGGACTTTCCGGGTGGTCCCGAGTGACATGGAAGCACACGAGGTTTCAGCGTGTTTCCAGGGGAAGCCTATGGTGCAAGAAGGACTCCTCTCCTCTTCATGGACTGAAGTTTGAGTATTCTAAAGGGTGGTGCCAGACTGGGCAATTGGTGATTTGGGGGAATGTATCGGATTGGGAAATTTTGGTGGTGGGGAGGAGGAAAGTGTTTTTTGTAAGGTTTTCAATTTTTTCCCTTATAGTTTTTTTCCTTCTTTTCTTGTAATTTAGGTAATAAAGTTTTATTTATTTCTAAGCTGGAGCCTGCTTTGCTTATTCCTGGTCACATCTCACAGCAGACACTAGGGAGAGGGTATACTCATGGGGGCACTGGCTCTGGGCCAGGCCCAAACCATGACACCCTACTACAGGATCGCTGCTCCAACATAACCACATCTGCCACTCCAGGAGGACTGCAGCCACCATTCCAACTGGACTGCTACCAACACCCTGACCAGCAGAGTGACAGGTTATGTTCTGACTTTATCAGTGTTTTTTATTTTGTATTATTGCATGATTTTTTTTCCTAATAAATTGTATTTCTAACTTTGAGTCTCTCTCTGGTTTTGTTTTCAAACCAGAGCAAATGGAAAAGCCTGAGTGGGTTTCCTGATAAACAAACCCACCTCAGAAACCACCTGCTCAGTCCAGGCTGCCTGGAATGATGTCACCTTTCTACAAGGGACAGTGTGAGCATGAATGATCTCTGGGAGCAGAATTTTCTGAGTCTTGCAGCTGAATTCTCTGTCCCTGTCCTTTCCCTGGATCTGTGTTGCAGATGAAGCTACTGGTGCCATCCTCACCTTTTACCTCTCTCTTGAATGCAAACAGATGTTCCCAGGTGTATTAAGCACGATTTTTCAAAGTTGCTACAAAACTTTTGTGTTCCTCATGGAACGAAGGGGCCATTTTGACACTGAGGAGGTGACGTGGAAGCAAGGAGTCAGTTGCGACCCATGGAACTAAGGGGCCATGGTGACACAGCTGGGCCACATGGATCCAGTGGTCCATTGTGACACTGTGGATCCAAGGAGACAATGGAGACACCCCCAGAACCTCATGGAACCAAGGAGTCCATGGTGACCCAGCAGGGCTGCATGGAGCCAATGGTCCATGGTGGCACTGCCCATCCAAGAAGGCCATTGTGACACTGAAGAACTTCATGACACCAAATATCCATGGTGACACAGCAGGGCATCATGGGAACCAAGGAACGGCTGTTGGCGGTATGGAAACTCATGGAACCAGGAGCCGTTGTGGCACTGCAGAACCAACAGAGCTGCTGGACCTTGTCCACTAGCCCTGCACAGCTCCTTGGGAGGCACAGCAGGAGCAGCACCCTGGGAGCCTCTCTGGGATCCATGGCACACACTCCCAGGGGCGGGAATTCCAGTTCCCAAAGACAGCAAAAGGTGTTCCTGCCCTGGAAGGCAAAGCTCTTAAGAAGGAGAAAAAGGCCAAGTGGAGCAAGATCTTAGAGTGACATTTCACTGCCAGCCTTCATAGCTTCACCCGTGGTTGTTGTAGCTCCTGGATTGGGAAATAAATCAGGCAGGGTCTTTGGTGGGAGCTGCCCATGGTTAAGAGAGACACTGAGAGAGAAACAGAGCAGGCAAAGAAAGGCAGGAGAGAAAGAAGGGCACAAACGCAATCAGCTGCGAAGGTGGCACTCTGAAAAACAAACTGGAACTGACAAAAAATGCATGGGACAGAAGTCAGTAATTCTGAAAGTTTTATTTACTATCAAAATACAGGCCACACATCCAGCCCCACACAATCCCAATCCCACACCCTCAAATTTGGATGCCACTTCTCCCAATCTCCTTCCAACCCCATCTCACCCTGGACATTGTGGAATCAAGTAGATTTGTCATGGGACTGAGTTTTTCTTAGGTGGGAATAAGGCATTTTAACATGGATTGGTCAATTTTGGGGTAAAATGGAGGTGTTTTCAATGGGATTGAATCATTTTGAGGTGACAGACCAATCTATCTGGAATTCTGGAGTGCAAAGATATAGAGAAAACTTGCTGAAATCCCCCAAGAACCCACAAATCCTACACAACAAATGTTCACAAACCATAAATTCCACCTTAAAAACCTGTTAAATGGTGGGACTTTAGACATCCTTGATCAATTACTTTCATTTTAGTCCTATTTCAGGTGTTTTTAAGTGATAAAGACAAATCAGAAGAAAATTAGGGCCAAAAGGATAACCAGCCAGGTGTCCTCCCAACATGGATCACTGGGAATGTGGGTCACCAGTGTTCTGACCAATGTGGGTCCTCCCATGGGGATGAAGCTGCACCAGTGCACAAAGCTCCTCCTGCAGGGGAGGACACACACGCAGGGCTTCCCTTACCAGTTCCTGCGTTGGTGTCGGGTCAAGGTAGAGCTGTGTGAGCTCTTCCCACACTGGGGACACTCGTAGGGCCTCTCCCCGGTGTGGATGCGCTGGTGGATGATGAGGTGGGAGTTGCGTTGGAATCCCTTCCCGCAGTCAGGGCAGCGGAAGGGCCTCTCCTCAGTGTGAATCTGCTCATGCAGGATGAGATGGGAGCTGATCCGAAATCTCTTCCCACACTGGAGACACTTGTAGGGCGTCTCCCCAGTGTGGATGCGTTGGTGCCTGATGAGTTCTGAGCTGCAGCTGAAGCCCTTCCCACATTCCTCACACTCGTAGGGCCATTGCCCGGTGTGGATCATCTGGTGGCGGATCAGGGTGCTGCTCTGGCTGAAGCTCTTCCCACACTCCAAGCACTTGTAGGGCTTCTCCCCATCGTGAAGTTGCTCATGCACCACCAGCACCGGGCCCTGGCTGAAGCTCTGTCCACCTTCCTGGCCCAGGGTGGGCCTCCCTCCTCAGAGCACCCTGGGCTGGGTTTGGAGCCCCTCCTTCTGAGGGACCTCTGGGACTTTTCCTCCCCATTGGATTCTTGTGCCATGGAGCTGCTCAAAAAAGCCTCTTCCGTGAGGTTCTGCTGTGGGGATTTGTCCGCCCTGGTCTCCATCCACACCTCCTTGTCTGGGGGAGGAAGGACAAAGAGAGGATGAGATTTGCCTCTGTGCCAGAGGGAAGGGGAAGGAGATCTCCCTAGTGCTTCCCCGGCAGGACGGCATTGGCAGTGGGGTCGTCCTGCAGCCAGGGGCCATGCTGGGCTGGGTGATGGAGAGGGAGAGAGGGGGAACGGGGCACTGACTTCCTCCTCACCCGCCTGGGTATCCTGGGGCATTGTCTCAGTTTGAATAGACAGGTATCTGCTAAGGAAGGCAGGAGCCTCCCTTGAAATGGAAAATGTAAACAACCTCCTTCTGAACAGTTATAATTTTGAAATTATGGGGCTCTAAGGCAACAGATATGGGAATGGGAATAACAGTTCTATAGCAGGAAAATTAAAATATAAATGCAATAGTACGAAGAAAAAATACTGACAGATTCAGAATACGACCTGACACCGTATGGGTTACGGTGGTGGTGGCAGTCCCAATAAACGGTGGCTACAGTCCGCCTGCAGTGACAGGTGTGGTTTTGTAGAAGCAGGGATCCTGTAGAACAGTGGGGTTTTCCTCTGAAGATCCAGTGGTGGTGGTGTTGGGCATGGTCTTCCTCTGGGAATCCAGTGGAAAAGGCTGACTCTGCTCTTCCCGCCGTCTGATTATATCCAGGTAGGAATGCTTGGCTCCTCACTCTGGGTAGAGATTCTCACAATGGGATGATGGAATTTTATCAGTCCTGCAGTGGCACTCAATGGCCCCTTAACAGAAGATATCTCCTGGGAGGGAGGATGGGTTGTAGGAGAGATAAAGAAAACTGCTCAATTAACAGAAAATAACTGCCTCATCAGATTGGAATAGAATACACACCCCATATCCAACCTAAGACAGCTGGGAAATGCTTAGCAGCATTCTGTGTCTGTGTGTCTGTGTTCATGTGTATTTTACACTCAAAGTCCCCCAAATTTCCAAGAGGTTTTCCCTGGGGTGTTGTCTTGTCCCTGTGTCCCTCTGCACCTCCCTGTGTCACTCTGTCACTGTCACCTCCACACATCTCTGAGCCCATTGGCACCTCCCAGGTTTGCACTGAATCTCTCCCTCCTGCCCTCCAGCACCAGCAATGCCCATGGCAGGGAGCTCAGAGCAGGAGCAGCCAGGCCAGGGCTAATGCCAGGATCAGGAGCACCTGGCAGAGGCAGGAGGAATCCCCCATTCCAGGCGGTGCAAGGGGGGCACCCGTGTCCCCTCCCAGCCCCAGGGTTACAGACCAGGGAGGAGATGCCTCAGCTGCCTCAGCTGAATTGCTTCCCTCAGGCCTTGGCCTGGGAAGTCTCTGTCTGGAGCACAACCTCTAGAGAAGAGTTTCCGCAAAGAAGAGAAAAGAAAGGAATTGTTTCTTCCCTTTCTCTCATCACTGCCCCTTGTGCTGATTTTCTTTCATCTTTAGCAAAACCAACAAAAAAGCATCTGGAATGAGGTTTTTCCCAGGGTCAGTTCCCAAATAGGGCCAAAGGAAGGTTTTCTGCCAGGGAAAAAGGGACAAATGTGGGATTTGTTTAGACAGTTGAAAACATGACAGTTTCTAAGCACTGGAAATCCAGAAACTATAAAAACAGAGTTTGCAGTTGTAATGGTCCGTTGTCCTCCCTTTTCCCACTGCTGATTTGTCACATCCCAACTCCAGAGGAGCAGATTATGGAAAGAAGACCTGCAAGGAGTGTTGGAGGCCTAATCCCAGAGACTAGAAGAAAGACTGAAATCAGGAAAAGATTTCCAGTTGGTTTCTTACCATATTGACCACAAATAGCTCTGCAGTCCATATGCAATATCCAGATGAGGAGGCACATTCCTGGTTTTTAATACCAAATTGCAGTACTTTGGCAATTCTTTCTGGATGAGAACAAACCACAGGCCAATAATTGACCCACTTCAGTTCCCAAATCAGAAATCATTCAACTGCTACCAAGATGTCTTTCTCTGCAGATGTCCCAGATTGCAAGGCAAGATGGATTCTATTTGCCATCTGTATGGCAGTTTTCCTTATCTCTTCCACAACCACTCCTCCCTCCTGGGGGGACATCTGCTGATAACAGGCTATTGAAAGTCACTGCATGGCTGGTAAGAACTACAGCATCCCATTGGGAGATGCTCCGCCCAGAGGGAACAGCTAAGCATTCTAGCCAGATAGAATCTGGAGATTCTGGAATAGCAGCACAGTTTCTCCCCTGGATGTCCCAGAGGAACAGCAGCTCCCTCTTCTTCCACTGGATCCTCAGAGAAAGACTACACCCTTTTCTACAGGACCCCCTGATCTAACAGAACCACACCTGACACTCCAGGAGGACTGCAGCCACATTTCCAGTTGGATTGCTACCAACATGGTGTCAGGTTCTGTTGTGACTCTGCCATAGTTGTTTAAGTTTACTGCATTGTTTATTTTATCCTTTTATTTTCTTCCCTATGAAATAACTGTTATTTCCTGCTCCCATATTTTTTGCCTGAGAGCCCCTTAATTTAAAATTTGTAGCAATTTGGAGGCAGGGAGGTTTGCATTCTCCATTTCATGGGAGGTTTCTGCCTTCCTTAGTAGACTCCTGTCTTTCCAAACCAAGACAGCAGGACAGAAGGCACTTTGATTCCTTTTGTCCCAAGTTTCTCCTGAGTTCATGACTTCACATGAACTGGAATGTCCCAAAAGCACAAAAAAAGCCACAATTAGCAGATCCTAACCCCAGGTCACCATTAAATGCACTTGATCCACGCCTTCCACAGCCCAGCAGCAATTCCTGCCTCTGCCCCCAAGCTCTGGCTCAGCCTGAGGGGCATCGCTCTGGTGTGTGTGGGGCGGCTCCTGCAGGACACAGTGCTGGGAGCCACTCTGTGTCCCACAGCTTCGGCATCTCAGGCGCCACTCCACAGCTGCGGGGCTGTGCCACCACTGCTCCATGGCTGTAGCTCCTGTGCCACCACTGCTCCATGGCTGTAGTTCCTGTGCCACCACTGCTCCATGGCTGTAGTTCCTGTGCCACCACTGTTCCATGGCTGTAGCTCCTGTGCCACCACTGTTCCGCCTTTTCCATGCTCACTCCACTGCTGCTCAAAAGCTGTGCTGTGCTGTTTCAGCATGGTTCCTCAGCTCCTGCACCACTGCTCCACTGCTGCTCCAACACTGCTCATCTACCACTGTTCCACTGCTCCTTCTCTGCTCCTCCCCTGCTCCCCTGCTGTTCCACGGCTGCTGCTTCTGTTCTAGCGCTGCTGCCACAGCTGTGGTGTCACAGAGAGGGGAACGTTCGGGCAGCAACCACTGTGGTGTCACAGAGACTGGGACAACAGGACTGCCTCAGCTCTGGTGTTGTGGAGAGAGGAATGTTGGGGCGGCTGCTGGTGTAGTGTCATAGAATCTGCAACTGGGGCTGCCACCACTGAGGTGTCACAGTGAGGGGAACGTTGTGGCTGCCACCACAGTGGTATCATACACATGAGAATGCTGGGGCTGCCTCTGCTGTGGAGTCATAGAGAGGAGAACATTGGGGCTGCCTCTGCTGTAGAGTTATAGAGAGGAGAATGTTGGGGCTGCCAAAGCTGCGGTGTCACAGACAGGGGACTCTGGGCCTTCCACTGCTTTGGTGTCACAGAGAGGGGGACTTGGGGCTGCCACAACTATGGTGTCACAGAGAGGGAAATGTTGGGGCTGACACTGCTAGGGTTCCACAGACGAGGGATTTCTGGGGCTCCCAACCGCTGCGGTATCATAGAGAGGGGAATGTTTGGGCTGCCATCCTTGTGGGCTCAAAGACAGGGTAATCTTGGGGCTGCTACCCCTGTGGTGTCCTACAGAAGTCAATGTTGGAACTCAGTGGTATCACAGAGAGGGGAATGTGAGGGAGCCACTGCTGTGGTGTCACAGGGGAGCATTTGGGGCTGCCACCCCTGCGGTGTCACTGAGAGGGCAATGTTGGGGTTGCCACTGTGGTGCTGTCATAGAGAGGAGAACGCTGCGGGTGCCACCTCTGTGGTGTCACAGAGAGGGGAATGCTGGGGTTTCAATTGCTTTGGTGTCATAGATAGGGGGACATTGGTATTGCCACTGCTGTCATGTCACAGACAGGGGAACTTTGAGGTTGCCACCACTGGGATGTCACTGACAGGGCAATGCTCGATCTTGAACATCTGTGGTATCATAGAGAGGGGAACGTTGGTGTTGCCACCACTGTTTTGTCACAGATATGGGAACACTGCCAAACCTCCCCTGGTGCTGTGCCCACTCCAGTGCTGCTCCTCTGTGACACTGCAGGTACTCCTGGGGACATTGTCACACTGCAGTGCCTCCTGGGGACATTGTCACATTGTGACAATGGGACTCTAGGGGCCCTGTGACACTCCAGAGTCTTGTAGAATCCATGGAACCAAGAGGAGACTGAAACTCTGGGACTTCATGGAACCGTACATTGTGCTACCTCAGGGCCTCATTCTTTCCAGGAATCCTTGTGACACTGCAGAAATAAATGGAACCAAGGGGACATTGTGACACTGTGGAGTTCATGAAACTGAGGGGATGCTCTGAGACTCTGGTGCCTAAAGATGCTCAGGAACCATTGTGACACTGTGGCTTGTGGAACCAAAGGCACACTGTGACACTGTGGGGTCTCATGGAATGCAGAGGCCCTTGTGACTCAGTGAGGCCAGTTGGAACCAACAATCCATTGGGATCTCCCAGAACCTTGTGGTGTCCAGAGATCCTTGTGACATTGTAGGGCCTCATGGAACCAAAGGGACACTGGGACACTGTGTGATCTCAGGGAACCAAGGGGACTCAGAGACACTGTGGGGCCTCCTGGCTCTCAGTCACTTCTGAAACTTGTGTCCATCTACAAGGGGGCAAAACTCAGCAGCTTGAGCCTGTTGATCCAGAATATTCCCATCTCCATGGAGGGTGTTCTTGCCAGCTGTGGTGCTTTGTGTTCTCTCTGTGCTCTCTGGGGGAATTGCATCCTACAGGAGACCCCAACCACTCCAGTAGCTGACACCACAGAGCCTCCTGTGGGGTGCGGGCAGAGGCATCTTTCACTCCATTATGTTGCTCAGAGCCCATCCAAGCTGGAATGTTTCCAAGGATGGGGCATTCACTGGCTCTCCACCAAGGCTAACAGTGAAAGCAGGGTTCTGGGGTAGGCAGCAGGGAGAGCAGGTGCTGTGCTGGGTGAGCAAGGGAAGAGGATGAGTGCAGAAGGCACAGCCCACCAGGAGGCCACCAGGCAGAGCCGTGGAGCCTCCCCAGGTGAGGGTGACCTGCCCAGGGAGTGCCCTGCTGCCCCCGAGGACTGTGCTGCCACCCTTGGCAGAGGTGTTTGCCCAGCAGGATGTCCCCTGGTCACCAAGCAGCCTGGCTGTGTTAAATGAGCACCCTGCAGCCCCTCTGTGCCCTGCCGTGGCTGCCAAGACTCCTGAAAGCACTGGCTGCTGTGCAGCTGTGCCCTCTGCTGCCCCTTGTTCTGCCCTGCTGGTAGAAACTGCCGCAACCGCCCAAGAGCAGCGCGGGTGGTCAATGGAGCGCGCTGCTGCCGATCCAGAGGGTGGAGAGATGTCATGCTGCAGAGTCACATTGAACAGGCACTCTGCAACTCTGCTGTGCCCTGCTGCCACAGCTGGAACCCCAGAAGCAGCACTTGGTAGCAGCAGGGAGGCTCTTTGCCCCTGCAGCCGCTGCAAGGCACCCAGCTGCCACCACTGTGAGATGCCTTGCTCCTGCAGGACAGTGCCTGGCCATGGAGCGGGGTTTGCTGCCCCTCCACCAGGCCTGCCATACCAGCTGAGATCTCAGAAGCAGTGCCCGGCCCCTGTGAGATTCCAGCTCCTCTGTGCCATGCGGCTGCCCCTGTAGCCATCTCTGCCTGCGGTGGAACCACCTCTCTGTGCTTTGCTGTGACTGGAAGCGCCCCTACAGCTGTGCCCAGCCACGGCGAGACAGTGCCGGGCCCCGGTGGGAGAGCGCCCTGCCACTGTAAGGGGGTACCTGGCTGCGGAGCCATTCCTGGCTGCTATGGAGCTGCCCATGCCTGTTGCCAAGCTGTACCTGTCTGCTGTGAGACTCCCAGCTGCTGTGGAACACCTGGCTACCATCAAGCCGTATCTGTCACTCCATGTCCTGCTGTCAACTGCTGTGAGAAGGCGTCTGCTGAGCAGTTCACACGGGGGAGGGTCACCAGGGGGGTCCCCAGGCAGGTGTCCCGCCTTGGCCATCACCCAGCAGCCAGCTTAGAACTGGTGCAAACCAGGGGAATCCGACTGTTTAATTAAAACAAAGCATCACAAAGGCCTGAGGTGGGTGTTGATGCAATGTGATTTCTGCCCAGTGCTCTGAATGTCAAAGTGAAGAAATTCAATGAAATATAGGCAAGTGGCAGGAGCGACTATGACTCTCCTAAGGCAGTTTTTGAGAGTATAGTTACAAACTGGGCATTGCTGCAGAGATTGCACCCCCTCCTGGACCTGCTGGATACCCTGTGTAATGTAACCCAATCGATCTCTGCCCCAGCACAGAGGCAGTGGGGAACGTTGGGCACCACAACTGAAGCAGTCCAGCTCGAGAAAAATGGCCCTTCTCGGACGTCCCGGTCAGCTTTTCAGCACTGCTAGCAGTAGGTGGGCACTATCTCAATCTCCGTGGTTCGGGACAGCACCTAAGTCAAACGCTCTGTGCTATGACAGTAGCAGTTCCTTGTGGTAGGACATGGCATGGCTTATGGCTACAGTCAGCAGAAATAAGAAGAGAGCGTTCTCCAGCTGTGGTGAATCCAGGTTTATTGAGTCCCAGGGAAAACCGACAACCAAAGAGGAAGAGGGGGAAGTTGCAACAGCTTATAAGGAGGGAAGGACACAGGGGAGGAGTCAGTCCTTGGATGAATAGGATTGCAGAGGGGAGTGGGATACCAAAGATTGACTTAGGGAGAACACCAATGGGAATAACTTGAGGGTGGAGCTTCGGCCCCTGAGCCAATCACTCGACGCTCTAGTTAGATGTTTCTAGAGAGTTCCAGAGAGAAGGGTGGGAGCGCCAAGTGACGGACAGGGCACCGGGGAGGGATTTGAGACAGGGCACATTTACCTCCAAGGCGACAGGGGAGGAGCTGGGATAACTGGCAGCACAAGGGAGGGAAGGGAGAACCAGGGCAGAACCATTACAAGATAGGGGGGAACAGAACAGTCCAACTTATACAGACCCAACACAACAGTGAGGGATTGCAGGACTGTTTCGATTCCTAAGTCAACCAAACCAGATCGCCTCAAGGAAATTAACAACTGGAGACCTATCCCAATCATTTCCATCTTGCTAAGACTGTTCTCCAGGATTTTAACAGCCAAACTGACCAAGGCTTGACCCTCAATCCAAGGCAAACAGGCTTCATAAGAGCAGTGGGATGCTCTGAAAACCTGAAACTCCTGCAAATCATTATTTGGTCACAAAAGGAGAACAGAAAACCCCTGGGTGTTGTATTTGTGGACATCACCAAGGCTTTTGACACCATAAGCCAGCAGCACATTCTACATGCCCTAGTGCAAAGGGAAGCAGATTGCCACATCATCAATTTGGTGAGCAATATTGTGAAAAATGTTTTTGTGATTTGTGTCAATCTGCAATGGAATCAGCAAATGCTTGTATCTGCTGTGTGGAAAATGGATGCATTCCTTGGGATAGATACAAGGAAGGGTTTTGAAACTTTCTATAGCCAAATAAAGCTTTGAAATAGGGGAATTATGGTAAAGTAAAGAGATGAGGTAGAAAGATGGCTGATGCTTAGAATAAAATAGAGGAACTTGTTGTAAAGCTAAAGGGACTGCAATGTGACTAAATGCTTATATATAATAAAAAGCTTAACAAAATATTGTAGCAGACAGCGGTGAAGGGGCCTCCCTCCAGACGAGCACAAGAAGGACAGGAAGCCAACAACCACCTGGAAAGATGATGAAATTGCTGATTCCAGCTTACTGATATTTACTCATTTGTACTAACCAAGCACATTGGAAAATGCTTTATAAGCTTAAAAACAGTATATATACTTTACTGAATTTGTAAGTAGTGTGTGCCGTGAGTGGAGCGGTGACTCCTCGGCCACCCAGCGCTGCTTGCTCACCTTCTTTCAAATCAAAGATATAGAAATAAAATTCGCATTGACTATTGAAATTTTATGTATTAGTATGATCTTTGTGACATGCCAGCATTCCCAGTATGGTCCCAGAATAATCCCAGTTACTTTCAAGCACTCCCAGGATGGTCCCAGTTACCTGCAGCTAGATCAACCCAGTCAGTCCCAGGATTATGCCAGTTGCTCCCAGTGTGCTCCCAGTTGCTCCCAGTCAACCCCAGTCCAGGGATGATGTGCATGGTGTGTTCCCAGTCACTCTCAGAAACTCCCAGTGTTAATCCAGTCAGTCCCAGTACAATGCAGAGATGAGCCCACTGTGGTCCCAGTTGCTGCCAGTATGAACCACTTGTGCCCCACATGGTTCCAGTTTCTCCCTTTCAGCCTGACTTTTGTTCCAGTCTCTCCCAATATATCCCAGTTCCTTCCAGCATATTCCCAGTCACTCCTGGCACAATCTGAGTTCATGCCAGTGGAAGGCCAGTTGCTTCTAATGACCCCCAGTGTGCACCCAGCATGATCCCAGTTCCTCCCACTCGCTCCTGGCATGATCCCACTTGCTCCCAGTATATCCCATTTGCCTCTACAGGGCCACAATTGCACCCAGCAGGCTCCTACTCAGTCCCGGTATGATCCCACTATGATCCCATTCACCTCATTGTGATCACAGTCTCCACCAGCAGGGGTCCAGCTGCTCCCAGTAGGATCCCAGTATGATGTCAGTACAAACCCAGTACAATTCCAGTCACTGCCTGTATGATCACAGTATGATCCCAGTACAGCTCACTCCCTCCCAGTGATGAAACTCCTGGGATCCCCCAGCCCTCTCTGCATTTGCCCCTCCCAGATCTCCTGAGTGGAGCCACAAGGGCTGGCAGCGCCCAGGCAGGGTCCCCAGCAAGACCCAGTATGGATGTTCAGCCCCCAGTTTTCCCAGTTTGCCCCTCCATTGGCCCAGGCTGGGTTCCCCCCACCCGCAGTGGCTGGGAGCAGCCGAGAGCCCCGCGCTGCCCATCCCGACCTGTCCCGGCTCTATCCCCGCTCCTGCCGCAGGCTGTGAGGGCTGTGGGAACGGGGCACCGATATTACAGCGACCTGAGTGGGTCGCTGCTGGTGAGAGAGAGACGAGAATGTTGTTTCTTGATCACAAGGCTGAATTTATTGATATATGATATCTAATACATTATAGCTATACTAAAAAGAAATAAAAGAGAACGTTGCAGAGCTGCTGCTAGCTGGCTAAGAATAGAAAGAAAGAATCTCTAACAAAGTTTTGTCCAAGGACTCTGTCCCAAGCTTGCACTTTGTGATTTGGCCCCTAATTATAAACATAGGAACATGAGCCAATCAAGGTGCCCCTGTTGCATTTCACAGCAGCTGATAATAATTGTTTATGTTCTCTTCTGAGGCCTCTGCCTTCCAGAAGACACAGAAATCTGAAAGAAAGTATTTCTGTGAAGAAATGTCTGCGATACACTGAGGGTGTGGCTGCTGCTGGGGGAGGAGGAGGGAGGGAATGGGAGGAAGAGGAAGATGAGGGACAAAGGAGGATCAGAGAAAGCAGAAGGAACCACAAGGTCTTGCACTCCGTGAATTCGCATCCCCACCCATGGGATCTTCACCCCTGCCATCACGCAGGTGACCGGTGATGGGGGGAGCTTGGCCCAGATATCCTGGGGGGTTCCCTGGGCAGGTTTTTTTTGAGGGGATGTTTGGAAAATGTAGAACTCCAAGGCTGTGTGTAAAAGGCCCCATGGAGGGTCCCAGTGGCAACTGCCGGCAGAGGCAGCCTGGAGTAGCAGAGCCCTGTGTCCCCCAGGAGCCCAAAGTGGGGAATCCAGAGAGGGGGGAGTACTGCCATTGGCAGGAGCCTCAAGACCCTGGAGAGGGGAAGGAGGGACTCCTGGGATCCCCTGCACTCCAAAGCAGAGAATTAGGAAAGTAGGGACCCTAGGATCCCAAAACCCCCCAGCATCCCTAAATGAGGAGATGGAAAAAGGGGAAATGTTTTGCTTCTTGGGACTTCCAGCAGCGGAGGGCGGGGACCAAGTAGACAGGGGACCCTTAATCCAAGTGTGACCCACATCAGCTGGGACAGGGGGCAACCCTGAAACACCAAAGGGCAGAGACCAGAGACAGGCAGCTCCTGGGAAGCATTTTCAGGGCTGAACCTTGATGTTTGGGAGGTTTTTATGGAGCACAGATAGCCGGTTACTTCTAGAGATGGACTTGGGCAGAGGGACATTCAATCTCAATCTGTGCTAAACCCTTGTTTCTCCAGAACCAGGATTTTCCATTCCCAATCGTGGTGGCATGGAGGAGAAGGCTGTGAGGAAGATGGAGATGCCTGTCTTAGGTTGCAAGATGTAGCTGGGGGTTTGTCAATTCCCATCTTTTAGAAGTTGGGCAGGTATCATCTGTTAATTGAGCAGTTTTCTTTATCTCTTCTACAACCAATGCCCCCTCTGGGAAATATCTTCTCTTAATGGGCCATTGAGTGTCAGTATATGACTGAAAAAAATTCCATCATCCCATTGTGAGATGCTCTGCCCAGGGGGAGGAGCAAAGCATTCCTACTTGGATATAAGCTCGGCTGTCGACGGAAGGGAACCAGGACATCAGTTTGATCATCACAGGCTCAATTTTATTGATCAGTACAGTGGGTTAAATACAGTTAATAATGAGCTTCATACATATTGCAAAAGTTGAGCTCAGGATTGGTCAGCTTACATATCAGCACCTACGCCTACTTCTACATTCCTATGGTTCTACTTTTGATACTTTCTACATATTCTTAGGATATATTCAGGACTAATCTCAACTCCCTATCCTCATGTTGCAGCAAGGTCACTGCTGACTCTTCCTTTCAGCTTGCTGACTGCTGACTTTTCTCCTTCAGCTTAACCAGTGGCATTATATCAGTGTGGCCTTTCTCAGCTAACCAATTATTAATAATGCTCTCCACATTTCCCCCGTTTTCTTCTTGTGCAAGGAGATTAGTTTGCCATGTTTTTGCTATTGTACGGCTGACCATGTTTTGGATACAGTTAAAGATACAAGGCAAAATAAGCAAAAACAGTAAAATTACACCTAGCAGTCTTATAGCATAGATCACAAGGTTCTTCAGCCACGGTCTGAGTTTCAAGCCTTTAAGCTATTCGTCAATTCTTAAACCGTCTTCTTCCTTAAGTTTGTGAAGTCTCTGTTGTAATTCTTTTATCTTAGTGTGAATGGACACCGAATGATTAGACAGATTCATGCAACACATTCCTTCGAACTCTTCACATCCATGCCCTTGTGCTAAGAGCAAAAAATTTACAGCAGCTCTATTTTGCAAAACAGCATGGTTAACACTTTGCACATCTGCAGTTAACATGTCTAGAATTTGTGATGTCTTGTTCAGCTCATCTCTTGCCCAGCATCCTAATTGTTTTGCTAAATTCATGGCTTTATTGGCAGATCCTCTTGGTAAGATAGTTGAAACTACCACCTGTTTGAATGTGCCCTAAAACTGTGGATCTCTTATCCTGCTGCAGTCTAAGTCATGTATGCTACGTTTTCTCCTGTTTGAATTTTGACTCAGCTGCATTAGCAAGGACACATTAGGATGAAACAGTGACAATTTTCTCAAAAAACAGGGTCCACCCTGTGGTTTAGCTGGTATACCATTCCATGCCTTGTCTCCACAAATGAAAAATATTCTTGTGGGTAATTTCATTGGTGCTATGATATTTGTGCCGTTACATTGACTGTAATGCTGTGGAGAGAATTTACTCACATTCAGGGATGAATCTAGGGTGGCCCATGTTTCTTTAGGTTGGTTTAAATTCTGAGCACTCGAAAGTTTGAAGCTAAACTATCTACCAGCTGTAGTGTTAGATATGCTGGCATTTGTACTTCCAAAAAGATCTAATTCTTCAGGAGGAGAATGCAAAGAGGTGTTAAGTGATTGGATTAGTAAGCATTGATGATAGCCATCACTCTGACTTGCAGTATACCCTTGTTGCGCTGGCAATGTGATGTTTGACATGTTAGACATACATAAGGTTTGATTGTTTATTAAACTGCAAAATTCTCCCGGAGACCACACCGGAAGTCCCACCAGGCATGTTCGAAATGGGTTAGTGACTCTTCTAAGACTAAGACAAAGTGATGATTGGTTAGTTTGATTAGCAAGTGTTACCCATAAATTTTCCCTTGGTTGACTAAAGTGTGTTACTCCTATTGCTTCACTTGCTACAGCATTGAGCAGTATAACAAAAACAAACATCATTTTTCTTTCTGCTTGCTTTGCTTCTCCTTTTCTTCTTTCTGCTTACGTTGTTTTTCCTTTCTTCGCTGTCTTTTCCCTGGTTTGCTAGATTGTCTATTGTAAGGCTGAATCAATTTTTGAATATACTGATCTAATTCTAAATCAGCATCTTTGCTCACAAGTATAGCACGAGGTAAGTTTGAAGGCAAATCAGCTTTGCAGCGAGCTGCTATGATGCGTGAGGCTTTAGTAATTTCAAATATTCTAAGGTTTTCCTGTAACTTCCACCTAAGATATGCTATAACCACTTGTTCTGCACTCTCAAAGAGCTGTAATCTTGTCCGTCCTGGCAGGCCAGTACTTTGTTCAAGAGCTCTAACCCAGATATGATTTCGAATCTACTTTCCAAAACAAGATGTACACCATAAATATCCCAATGACTTCTGTGAATACCAATAAACTTGATTACAATCTGCACAATGCAAAGCTACCTATGCATAGCATTTATCTTTATCTTTTTTGCAAACATAACAAGGAAGCGAATGTAAGTAAGGACTAGTATAAAATTGTGTATCTTCAACCCAATGCAACCAATTCAATGGTGGTGATTGCAAAGCCTCTTCAGCTTTTTTACTATATGAGGCTAACAGCTCAAGGTCTTTCTTTAACACAAGGTGTATCTTATTCCGTAATCGTAGTTCTTGTTCGTTATCCTCCTCAACAACTATATCCTCCCGAGGGTCTCACAACAGTAAAATTGTTCTAATCATAGAAAATTAATTAGCAATCACTGATACCCCTATTCAAATGAGACTGTTCCCTTTTTTGCTTTCTTTTTCTTATCTGTCTTCAATCTTGCTGCTCCTAATTTCACTGGTCCTGCCACTTTCAAACTTAATTTTTGCAACTTATCAATGCAGCAATCTAATGCTCTATCAGGATCCCCTTGGAAGGGTCTTACAACTGAATGCTGTGTTAAAGGCACTAATTTCCTACACCTTATAGAAACTATACGTGATTTACTTTGAACCTTAATTCTATTTACAATACATTGTATTTCCCATCGATAATAAGCAAGAACCTTCTGTTCAGGAGACTCATAAAGATTTAAAGCTATATATGCGTTTTGCCCCGTTTGTCTCCACAATTCATCTTGCCAGCTTTTTCTCCACGTATGCTCGTGTTCACAAGTATGACACTACAAGTCTCGTAATAATGATTGTTCTATCCAAAAAATTCTTTTACAACTCCCACAACGTAGAGCTATCCAGGCAGCACAATGTGGATTGTGACAGTCAAGGCAATGTAGTTTCGCTGGATCTGTTAAGTGAAAAGTTGATAATGAGTCAATGAAACCAATCAACTCCTGGGCTGTCCGATAGTGACGTGTCAGTGCTCTGTCCACTGCTTCCGAGTACCCCTTCAATTGTAACAGTAGTGGTTGTAGGACTAGAAGCAGTTTCTTCCCCAGTCGCTCCTTGTCCTCCTCCGTAAGGCGATCCACCAGAGGCTGCATCAAAAACAGGTTTAGTCCACTTAGCAGGCACCCACAAAGGCCCTGTAGGTGAGGAAACACAAAGATACCCCCGACCCCAATATAATACCTTTGCAGGTTTTTTCCATAATCCTGTACTTGGGTTCTTATACTTAACCCAGACCTCTGTTTCCTTAGTATTTTCCTGACCTGACCTCGGATGATGTTTCATTGCAGGGGGGGTATCATCTTCCCCAAAAATGCATAAATGATTAATCACATATAAAACCTTAGCCAAACATGCTTGTGGATCTGTCAAATCTTGATGTTTTTCAATATACTGCTTAAGGGTACCGTTTGCTCTTTCCACTATTGCCTGTCCAGTAGAAGAGTGTGGAATACCTGTCACGTGCTTAACAGACCACTGATTCAAAAATTTCCGGACCCTAGCACTTACATAACCTCGACCATTATCTGTTTTGATACTCTTTGGAACTCCCATAACAGCGAAACAACTTAACAGATGTCTGATAACCTGTATAGCTTTCTGTCCTGCCTGAGCCGTAGCCCATATGTAATGACTGTATGTATCTATGGTGACGTGCACATGCTTGACTTTACTGAATCTAGCTATGTGTGTAACATCTATTTGCCATATCTCATTTATTTTTAAACTTCGAGGATTAACTCCAATGCCTAGACCTATCCCACCATTATGATAACTACATGTTGGACATGCTGTGGCAATGGCCTTGGCTTCTGACAAACTCAGCTCAAAGTGTTTTGCTAAACCTCTTGCATTTTGATGATATCTACTATGTGCTTCTCTGGCCAATGTGTGCTTGTCAATAGGACAAGAATTATCAATGGGTAGGGTAACCAATTTATCTGCATGTTCATTCCCTTCTCCTAAACCTTCAGACCACTTATGGCTCCTAATATGAATCACAGAATATGCTGCCTTTCTTTCTCATAAAGCCTTCCTTAACTGTATCAGTAACTCATACAATCGTTTATTATTCACTTCCTTAATTGCTGCTTCCTCTATTCGTTTGACTACTCCTGCAACATACATAGAGTCTGTGACCACATTTAAAGGCTCCTGTAAGTTGGACACCGCCCATACTACTGCTAACAATTCCAAAGTTTGTAAGCTATCTGCAGGGTCTGCTGTGAGGAGTTGATGCTTCCATTGTCCTTTTTCTTGCCAGGTAACAGCAGCACGCCTTGATTTCTTTCCTGCATCTGTAAAAACTGTAATAGCTCCTTCTATGGGGTTTTCTTCTCTCAAAGGTCGAGTAATCTAGTTCTATTCTGTCATCCATTGCAAAACTCTAGGCACTAATTTACTAGTCTCTACTTTAGCAGGTGACATCAATAATGCTTCTTGTAAATTCTTTGAATTTATCAAGTACCAGTCTAAGGTTTCTTTTTCCATAGGCAATCTAATAGTAGCAGGTTCTCTACCATCCACTTCAAGAATTCTGAGACGCCCCTTTTTGATTAATGCAGCCAATTGTTCAATTTTTGAAGATATTGTTTTCTTATGCTGTAGTGGTGGTGATAACCATTCCAACACCCGTATCTCCCCCGTTTTCTTTTGCAACTGAGAGAGAGCACCAAGCAAATGGCAAGGGCTATTCCAGATAGTAAGGTCAATGGGGTGGTCGAGTTGTCGACGAGACACATACCCTTGCTGTACACAGTTACCAATTTGCCGCAAGGCAAGACGATGCTCCTTTGTCAGGTGTACAGGAGTATTAGGGTCCACGCCTTTTAACAAAGGCCGTAGGGCTTCTAATAAGTGATTTGGTATTCCCACAATAGGCTTCAGCCACTGTAAGTCTCCCAGCAACTTCTGTGCATTATGTAGAGTTTTAATGTCTAATTGTAATTCTAATTTTTGTGGTATCACTATTTGATCTGTCAAAGTCTATCTCAAATATTTCTAGGGCTTTGTAGCCTGAATTTTCTCTGCAGCAATAGCAAGTGAATATGCAGCAAGAGTATTTATAATGGTGTTAATCTGTAAAGAGGAGAATGGCTGTTGCTGTGTAAACAAAATATTGTCTATGTAATGATATATTATAGTTGCTGGCCATTTACGACGTAGTGGCTGTAATGCTGCATCAACATAAAGCTGACATAAAGTGGGAGAGTTGCGCATGCCTTGCGGAAGAGATGTCTATTCAAATTTTTTATCTGGTTCTCCACGATTTATTGCTGGTAAAGTAAAAGCAAATCTCTTCATGTCATCAGGATGCAGGCTAATAGTGAAAAAACAATCTTTTAAGTCAATAATTAAAAGTGGCCAGTGTTCTGGAATCATAGCTGGATTTGGAAGACTAGGCTGTAAGGCTCCCATTGGTTCCATTTGGTCATTTACAGCCCTCAAATTGTGTATCAAACGATATTTCCCTGATTTCTTTTTGATTACAAAAATAGGTGTATTCCAAGGGCTTGTGGACAGTCGCAGGTGTCCCTTTGTATATTGTTCCTGTACCAATTCATGGGCATGCATAAGACTCTCCCCTTTTAATGGCCATTGCTTAACCATCACCGGTGTATCCGTTTTCCAGGTGAGTGGAATGGGGAAAGTCCAAGCAATGGCAATTACCCCAAAGGGTGCTGATTAGTTAACACCACTCCCAATTGTGTTAAAATGTCCCTTCCAATTAAACAGGAAACTGTAGGAGGCAGTTGAACAATTGAAAACACAGCAGATATTTGTTGATTCTCAATGCACACAGACAAAGACGGCAACCTGCTTGCCAATGTAAATCCTCCTACTCCTGTGAGCATGTTTGATGAGGGAAATAGAGGCCAATGTTGTGGCCAGGCTTCTGGAGAAATGATGCTAGTATCTGCTCCTGTATCCAATAATCCATAAAGGGTTATGCTTTGATGCCCATAGGTAATTTCAACCTTTTGTTTTGGTCTATTTTGTAAATCCACAGTTAAAAGTGTAACACCAGTAGAGCCAAAACCTTTTTCATCCCGTGCTTGCCCAGTAAATGATTGTATTCCTGATGTCATTTGTGACAGTGGTACCAATTGAGCAATGCGTTGTCCTTTTGTAATTTTAATCGGAGGATAAAGGGTGTAAGCCATAATTTGTATTTCCCCTGTAAAGTCCGCATCGATAACACCAGGCAAAACAAATAATCCCAACATAGTTATAGAGGAACGTCCCAGCAATAATGCTCCACATGTTTGTCCATTTAATATAAGAGGGCCCTTTACTCCAGTGGGTATCCTCTCAGGCCGGTTCGTCATTAGTGTGACGTCTACTGCTGCTGATAAGTCCAAGCCGAGGCTCCCGGTTGTTGCGGGTTGCAGACAGGAGGTAGCAGCGATGTCACGGCAGCAGCTGGTGTCTCCGATGTCACGGCGGCAACGTGTGTCTGTCCCTCATTGCCGCATCGGTAACACTTGATGAATGGTCTCGAGCCTCTTTACGTGACTGCCAGTGAGCCGCTTTGGAGAGGAGCAAGAGCAGCTAACACCTGATTTTGAGTAGACTATGGTTTTGCAACCCTAATCCTCATTCCTTTAAGGCTTCTGCTATAAATGCCTGTGAAGCTGTTGGCATTAATGCCATTCACTCTAATGCTTCCTCAATAGTCCGGTTTGCCCCTAAAGTAGCTAACACTCTTTGGGTTGCTGGATTGCTATTTTGCAAAGCACACCTGCTTCAATAGCGCCCTGCAACACCAGCCTGATCTATAGCAGTAGCTGCTCTATCAATAAAATTTCCAAATGATTCTTCCCTACCTTGTTTGATGCCCATATAAGCCGATAACCCTCCTGGCTCTTTAACCATGTCTATTGCAGCACGCACTAACCACATAGACTCTGTAAGTTTATCAGCTCCCGATATCATCTGTGCCTCTGTACGTAAAAATGCCCCCAAGCCCATCAGCTCCTCTACTGTCACCCCATGTAATGGGTCTCCCTGGGCTCGTTGTACAGCAACCGATTCATTTAGCAACGCGTGCCAATGGGCATTAAATAATAACTGCTGATGCTGAGTGAATATCAACCGAACTATTCCTCTTAAATCATTAGGACATAAAACCTGAGTATTAAAAAGATAATCTAACATTTGCTTAACAGGTTCACTTTTTACTCCAAACTGACTAACCGTAGAACGTAGCTGAGTTAACAGCTTCCAATCTAAGGGAGTATATTCTGCTATATTATGCGTAAGGTTCCCCTGTGCATCATACTGTGGTGTGTATGTAACTGGACATGCAAGACTAGAAGTTATTTCCACCGCCTCACCATCCCCCATTTGCATTACTTCTTTCGCCAATGCAGCCCAAGCTTCCCTCCTCTGTTTAGCCATCTCCCCCCATGGATCACGGTGTGCCCCTGGGATGGGATCTGGCCCTTTAAGGGTGCTATGCTGCTGGCGCTTCGGTGCAGACATCGAGGTTTCGCGCGGGGGGGGGCAGTGAAGCAGAGGCTGGCTCGTGCGGGGGAAGCGGGAGCCCCCCCTCCCCCGCTGGAGCTGACAGTGAAACCGGAGCCGGCTCACACGGAGCCAGCCTGCGGGGGGCAATCCGCCCCCCCGCTGTAGCCGGCTCTGGCGGGGAAATGGACCCTTCCCCCACCGAAGCTGTAACCTGAGCCGGCTCATTGAGGGGTAGCGGCGGAGGCAAAGCTGGCGGCGGAGGCGAAGCTGGCTTGCCCCTACCTCCACCATCCGACCCGCCTGAAGCTGGTGGCGGAGGCAGAGCTGGCTTGCTCCTACCCCCACCATCCGACTTGCCCTCCCCCTCTGACAGGAAAGGTGCAGACGGTTCCACTGCGCCTATAGAGAAATCCTCCACACCACTTTGCTGGGGACTCTTAGGCATAAGTACCTTAGTTACAGAAGGTGCCAGGGGATCATCTTCACGACCATACCCTATATTCCTCTTATGAGCTTCTGTCGCCCTTTCTGCTGCCTTTCTCTCAGAGACCTGCTGAAGTAACGTGTTATACACCACCCGCCATAACTTCCCGAATTTCTTTGCTGACTTATCATCGTCTAGTACTGTATCCCACAATATTTCCCCAAACTTTCTCCACTCTGTTAACTCATGAACTGTATGAGGATTAGAAAAGATACCCTTAGCATGGCCATAAGCTAATAACCCTGGTAACTCCTTTTTAAAATCTATCCCTTCTATCCCACGCTGCTCTAAATAGGCGGTAAATAAATCATATGCCGCTTGCCTATCCATACCTATTAATCAGCGCGCGCTGTTGCAGCTCTCCAGGCTCCTGCGACACGTATTGGCTTAAGTCACCGTTGTGAACCTTAAGGGTGCTTCAAATTCCGGCACCGTCCCGGCTGCAAGGACCCAAACCCAACTTCCGGACCGTGGCGTAATCCCTTTTTCTTTTAATCCGAGAAAAAGGGCAGAGATTCGGTTATGCCCGCATTCTCCACCATTTGTCGACGGAAGGGAACCAGGACATCAGTTTGATCATCACAGGCTCAATTTTATTGATCAGTACGGCGGGTTAAATACAGTTAATAATGAGCTTCATACATATTGCAAAAGTTGAGCTCAGGATTGGTCAGCTTACATATCAGCACCTACGCCTACTTCTACATTCCTATGGTTCTACTTTTGATACTTTCTACATATTCTTAGGATATATTCAGGACTAATCTCAACTCCCTATCCTCATGTTGCAGCAAGGTCGCTGCTGACTCTTCCTTTCAGCTTGCTGACTGCTGACTTTTCTCCTTCAGCTTAACCAGTGGCATTATATCAGTGTGGCCTTTCTCAGCTAACCAATTATTAATAATGCTCTCCACAGTTGTGTACACTCTCACCATGGCTAGACGAACCCGAGGGTTTCCTCTGCCTCAGTGGTATGGACTCGACCCCTGGGAGTTTGTGAATCCGGTGAATTATTGGATAGATAGGGGAGACAAACGAGTTCATTTAGAGGGGCTCTACCGGACTTCAGCTGGCACTCTCGTAAGTCTGGACTGGGAACAGCTTGCCGTAGAGGATTTAGAGCTCCCTGTAATAAATAGAATAGCTTGCCTTTGCGGGAAATTTCCAGTAGCCTTTGGTGCATCAAGGGGCTGGCACGCTGCGTGGGTATTATTAGAGTGCACAGTTTGTGGGAAACGCTGGTATTGCTGTTCCAGCAGGCGACAGGGCACTTGCCCCAAGTGTAAGTTAGAGGTTTCTCATCGAACTGATTCAGAGTCTAAGATCTTAAAGCTTTTGTGTGGAAAATCGCATCTGGTACCTGCCACTTGGAGTGTGTGGGAGGAGGACTGGGAAGCTACTGTGAAGTCCTGTGAAAAGAGGTTTGAGTGGAAGCGAGATAGGGCAAGGAGAAATAAATAATGAGAACTGACCAGAGCAAAAAGGTTCCTAAATTAGCCCCTTTTGGGAGGGGCTCACTGGGAGAAGGCTGCCAGTAGGAGCAGCTCAGAAAATAAAAAGATTTATAATACTTCATTGCTGTTAGTACTGTTTTAAAATAGGAGGATAAATGGGATAGAGTTTTGTATGCTGAAATGTCTTTGTGTTTTAAGAAATCACCCAGATTTCTTGAAAAGGGAAAACAAGGCAAAGAGAAAGCAAATCAAACATGTTGTTCAGCATGCAGCATAAGATAGCAATGTATGAAATCAGGCAAGGATTATCGTGCTGAAATGCAAAGCAATCACAGTTCACAAAATGAGTACATATGATTTGCTAAAGGCTCCTCCCAAGGTAAGGGAGGAAGGGTAAAGATGACCTCCCCAAAAGGGAAGAATTTTTGTTGACACAAGGGCCATATATTCAGTTTTAAATAAAACTTTAGTACCTGTGGAGAATGTTTATGTTACAGTGTGGGGAACAAATGAACAACTGGCCAGTCTGAGAAGGCATCCTGGCATCCTTGTGCAAACCTTTAAAGTAATATGTGTACTATGTGTACCTAAAAGCTTTTGTACAATTCGCTCAATTTGCTAAACATTCTCAAATGAGAAAGGTTACTCTGAAGGCAAATGATATAAAGATGTTAGGATTAACATTAACAGACACTGAAATTAAGAAAGACATTAGTAAGGAGATACTAGAATAAGTAAACAAGTGTTTTCAAGGGTATGGGCCTCTGCTGTACCAGGGAGAGTGAAAGATGCTCCCCCATGAGCATCAAGTTTAAGGAAAGAACACAACTAGTGAGAACTGAGTAGTACCCTCCAAAGGAAAATAAGGAAGGAATCAGCCCAATAACTGATAGTACTGGATTAAGGGCTGTCAATAAGATAACACAGAATTTATACACTGTGGTAGCAAATCCATATGCCTTACTGACTTGTTTAACACCTGAGCTAACCTGGTTCACTGTTTTAGGCCTAAGAGATGCCTTCTTTTGCCTCCCTATCCACAAAGCCAGCCAGAAAATTCAAACACAAGCTCACATAGTCCATGTGCCTGAAGGCTTCAAGATTCCCCACTCCGATTGGAGAACAGCTTGCAAAGACCCAGAGTCCCAGGAAGCTCCACAAGAGGAAAGGAGGCTGTTGCAGTACGTGGACGATCTTCTAGTAGCCACTCGGATGAGGGAAGCAGGAGAAGCCTGGACGGTAAGCCTTTTGAATTTCCTAGGACTCCAAGGACGCAGAGTCTCAAAGAAAAGGCACAGGTAGTGAAACAGAAAGTAATCTGCCTGGGGTAAGAAGTGAGTGCTGAGCAGCAGACTTTAAGGCAGGGAAGCCATATGCCAAACCCTGAAACCCCAGACAATGAAAGAGCTCCGAACCTTCTTAGGCACGGCAGGATGGTGCCGGCTGTGGGTCTATAATTATGGACTGCTTGTCAGACCCCTCTATGCTCTGATTGCCGATGGAAGCAGAGATCTCCAGTGGACAAAAGAAGCAACACGGGCCTTTCACCAGCTGAAGAATGCTCTCATGTCAGCTCCAGCTTTGGGACTTCCAGATGTGAGTAAACCATTCTTCCTATTTTCCCATGAGAAACAGGGAATTGCCCTGAGAATACTGGCTCAGGACTTGGGTCCATACCGAAGGGCAGTTGCTTACTTCTCTAAGGTTGCCTCAGAGCTGTAGCAGCAGTCGTGCTGAATATTCAAGAGGCATGCAAGTTTACCCTGGGACAAAAATGACTGTGCTAGTGTCCCACACAGTGTCCGCAGCACTGGAAGTAAAGGGTGGCCACTGGCTCTCACCACAGAGGTTTCTGAAATACCAGGCCATCATGGTAGAGCAAGACGATGTAGAGATAGTGGTGACTAATATTGTCAACTCAGCTTCTTTTCTCAGTGGACACCATAGTTGCCTAGAGACCACCGAAGCTACCTACTCCCGCCGCCCAGACTTAAAGGACACTCCTCCGGACGATGCAGAGACCTGGTTCACTGACAGGAAAGCGACATTGCAAAGTTCACGGTGACTACCTGCAGAGAGGTAATCGAGTCTGGACCCTTACCAACAGGTACCTCTGCGCAGAAGGCTGAGATAATTGCTCTGACCCGTGCCCTGGAAAGGGCAAAAGGGAGGAGAATAACCATCTACACAGACCCAAGGAATGCATTTGGAGTCACACATGCACATGGAGCCATCTGGAAAGACAGGGGACTGCTGACCTCACAGGGAAAGAAGAGACAATCCAGCTGCTGGAAGCAGTTCAGCTACCTGAAAAGGCATATTAAGGCACACTAGAGAGTGAGCTTAAAATTGGAGGAAAGAAATGAGCTGGCGGATGGAGAGGCAAAGAAAGCAGCAAAGGGTGAGGTACAGATTTTCCTCGAAGGTAAGCCATAATACAATAATACTAACCAAAAGAGACGTACAACAGCAAGGGGTGGGCTACCATTGAAAGAGAGCTAGTAATCCCTTCCCATTTTCGTGGTTACTAGTGAAAGAAGGGCACTAGAAAACTCACTAGGGCCTAACTACTTAGAAGCCTTTTGTAGAGTGTGGCTCCTTTTCGAAATAACCAAGGCTGCGAGTGATACAGAGTGCATTGAAATGAAGTGTTGACTTTGAAGCAGTAATTTCCACAGGCTTTCTAGAACACACATCTGATTGAAACAATCGTTGTATCGTTGTCAGGAATTCATATGCCACTATCACTCAGGTAAGCCGACAATGTGATCCTTGCCTCCAGACTAACCCCAAAATACGCCCCCGGCCAAAACTCGGTCAGACTGGGAGAGGCCATGTACAGGTACAGCAGTAGCAAATTAACTTTTCAGAACTCCCAAGGAAAGGGGGGTATCAGTATTTACTGGTATTGATAGATACATTTTCAGGGTGGCCAGAAACATTCCCCACCAGAACTGTCAAAGCTCAAGAGGTGACCAGATTATTTTTATAAGGAATAATACCACGCTTCAGAGTTCCAGCCACGATATCCTCAGATAAAGAATCACATTTCATTTCCAAAATAGTGCAACAGATTAGTAGCCATCTGGGCATAGATCAGGAACTTCACACCCCATACCACCCCCAATCAAGCGGCCAGGTGGAGAGAATGAATCATTTGATTAAGCAGCAAATCATAAGACTGGGGCAAGAAGTTAATCTACCCTAGCCCAAGCTCTTCCACTAGCACTATTGCAAATTCAAACTAAACCTTGAGCTAAAGGAATGCTGAGTCCTTTTGGAATGCCTTATAGAAGACCATATAGAATACAAAGGGAATGTCCAGAATGTCCACCTACATGGTGGCATTAAGCAAACAGTTCAGAGTAATTGAGAAACATGTGGCTGGAACTCGGAGCAGGGAGTTAGATAGCCTGGGGATGATGTATATGTTAAGTCTCTTACAGAGAAGACTTCGGAACCACAGTGGGACAGACCACTGCGAGTACTTCTCACCATCTTCACTGCAATCAAAATCAAGGAGCAGAATGCCTGGATCCATCACTCTCGGGTGAAGAAGGCCCAGAAACCCCTTAAGGAGTGAAGCCAGGAGACAATGAACTGAGATTAAAACTTACTCGGGCAAACTGAGTATATTGCGGTCGGGAGTAGCTCATATTTTAGTTTGTAGAATTGTATTGTGTGTAATCATAACTGAAGTTTCAGAACTTGAGAGTACCTCTGTTCAAAGCAATGCTAAATGGCCTTGGTCCCGGGCATTTAATCAGTATACTGGATCCATAGGAAAACCTTCTGAGATAAAAGATTTAAACATATCTACTGTAGTAATCCACGAGAATCAGGTATGTGAGGAGCAAGAATGGCAAGAGCAGGAACTGTGGACTCTTCAAGGAATCAGAGGAGAAGAAATCAAAGTAGGGTGCCAGGTCATCAATAGGGTAGCTTATGAGAGACCAGATGTAATTAGTGTCTGCACACATCTGGGAAATCAGGTGCTCTGGAGGGGGAAGGAGATTCCTGAGGTCTCTACATTTCAAAACAAACATCTGCCTCAAATATGACCTAAACCTCTGTCAGATACACTTGTGAAGTGTGTCTGAATTTGCAGTGTGAGCCCAGCACATCCCTCTGGCAGGGATGGTCATGGACAGAAAGCAGTGCCTGTTCCCCATAACAAACATCTAACTGGCATATTAGGGACAAGATTAGGAGTTTTAAATGGAATTGATTCAGAAATACTGGTGAATAAACTGGCCACTGCAGCAGGTGGCCTAACAAAATTGAAGCAGCCTTTACAGTAATCTCTATTGGCATTGTGAAGGTTTTCATTAAGTAAAAGAATTTACTTATTTCCTAGGAAAGGGGGGAATGAGACGAAGTGGGGATCCATTCTGAATTAGGTGAAGTGCCAGGAAGAGGTGAGAGGTCTGTGGGGCCAAAGCTGAAGGAAAGGCCGCATTCCAGAGACAGCAAGGAGACAGAGAAAGAAAAACAGAAATTATCGCAAGGTCGATCTGCCCCAGACCTAGGAATTCCTCTGATAAAGAAGAACTAGTGCTAAATGTCACGCGGAATGAATATGTATGAACTTATTGTGAAACTGTATGCATATGCATTTGGGAGGGGGATAAAAGACAACCTGAGGTCTTCAGAGGTACGCATGCCTTGTTGGGGGACTTGCGTCCGGCGCGTGTCGTAATAAAAGCATACCGGGCTTTACAACTTTTATAAAGTTGTGAGGTTTCTTCTCATCTCCGCAAAACAGTCCTCTGACCAGCTAGAGTCCTGAGAGCCCGGTGCCATTGTTTGTGCCCCACCACTTTGTTTGATGTGAAGAGAGTTAAACAAAATACCACACTAACAAGCTGCAACCCAGAACTGAGTAGGAATTACAGAAATAAAGACCCTGAAAAGTAGCTTTGAAAAGGGTCTCCTTCCTATGTTATAGGTAAAAGTTAAGTTAAATAAGGGTGTAGTTAAATTATATTGTATTAATTATGTTATATTAATTGTATTATGTTAAAAGGGGGGGGGGGCTTATTAGAATGTGCTAGGAGAAGGGTCCAGGGTTTGGTGGAACAGTGGTCTGGTGGGGCAAGGCGAGGTCGAAGATGGATTGAAGATCTGACCAATCATTTGAAGGCCTGCAGAAACGATTGGTCCAGAATGAATGGCGTTAAAGACCAATGAGAAGCCTGGAAGGGGACCAATCATCATGCGGATCCAAAATTGACCAATCCTGGACTCAAATAGGGCTATAAATTTGGGGGGGAGTGCGGTTGGGTCGGAGTTCTTCTTTTTGAATACTTGTTTTATTTGGGGAGAACCCAGTGCACTTGGGGTTAGCACACTGTTCTGTTTTTGGCTTGCTGTGTGGGTGCCTGGGCTTATCCTGGGTACTCCGTTCCTTGTAGCTATTTTAATAAACGAGAACCTCTTTCTCAGGAGGAAGTTTGGCCTCGTTCGTATTCATAACATCTTTTTGGGGACTTGTCTGGGATAGGCCATGCCCCGAAACAGTCTGGGGTAGCCCAGGACCTGGGAGAAGCGTCCAGCCACTTTTTTGGCTTCCCGAGATTGGACTACGTTGGACTGCGGAAGGGTTTGCACCTGTACCCGAGGCTGCAAGGAACACAGCGACCCAAAAGGTGAGAGCCCTCTGAGAGGGAGCAGGGCTCACGTTACCTCAGAGTAACGTGAGTGGGGGTTGAAGGCAATAGGGGGTGTGAAGTGCGTGTGAGTGAATGAGATGGGGGCTGTGAGTTCAGACCCCCGAAGCGAGTACGGTCCTCCCAGTAACAGAGGGAAGCGTGTGTTGTTGTGGAGTGTGTGTACCCCTAGGGACCCCTGGGAGTAGGGGAGACGGGGAGTACCCACCTATAGCCGCCCTTACCCGCTCAGGCTCCTGTTCCTCCAGTTATTGGCGGCTCTTAGGGGTGGTTTGAGCTATTGGCCCGAGTTCTACCCCTTGAACTAGGATCCCACTGGGAGGTCACAGGGGTACCCGAGAGGGGTTAGTGGGGTGGACTTGCCCAGTGAGGAGTAGAGCTCCGACCACTAGCTCAAACCACCTGGAGGGCTGTTCCTCAGGGATAGACAGGGGGAGTCTACTCTCTGAGGAACTAGGACCTTGGGGGTGAGAGAAAATGCTCCTATATGGAGACCACTGAACAAAGTGGCCACCATGTAGGGGAGTACCCGTTTTCTGAAGCCAGGGAAGGGGAGGGTGCCCAACCCAAGGGGGAGGAGGGTCCCCTTGAACTAGGACCCCAGTGGGAAGGGGGTCATAGAGGGGAAGTAGGCTCACCCTGAGCTAGGATCCCAGCTAAAGGGGGTCATAGTGGTGGCTGAAAATATACTTCACAGGGACGGTGACCCGCAGAGAGGAGGTGGGCCACCGGCTGTAGAAGGGCCCTTTCAGTCACTGGGGCTGAGGGGGAGGTTAGAACAGGCTCATGTTAGGGAGAATTTTTTTCTTTTTTTTTTTTGTATGTTAAGAGGGGCCCCTAAGGAATGAGGTTCGGAGGTGAGGGCAGGCCAAAAGTCCTTTGACCACTCCTTAGGAATTTTTGAGTTTTCTGTGCGGTGGGCCGAGAAGTGGCCATTTTGAGTTTGCTGTGAGATGGGATGAGAAGTGGCCATTTTAAGTTATGTGAGGCGGGCCAAGAAGCGGCCATTTTGAGTTTGCTGTGAGGTGGGCCAAGAAGTGGCCATTTTCAGTTTGGTGAGGCGGGCTGAGAAGCAGCCATTTTGAGTTTGTTGTGAGGCGGGCTGAGAAGCGGCCATTTGGAGTTTTCTATACCGTGGGCCGAGAAGTGGCCATTTTGATTTTCGTGTGTGATATGAAGAGGCCATTTTGAATAATCGGCTCATTGAAGCCATTTTGTATGTGGTTGAGTGTGGTGTGCAGAGGCCACTTGTGCAGAGTAAGTGGCTTGCTGCATCTCTCTTGTATTTAGTTGGGCAGGTGGTTGTAAGTTGTTTCATTTCTTGAAATAGCCAATATTGTTTAGTTTTCTCACTAAAATGATAGATATTTTATTTCTTTTTGGAATTAATTTCAACATTTCACTATTCTTAGGTTATAAATGTTCATTTGAATTGACATTATTATTCCAAAACCCTTGTTAAGCCACCATATTTATTTTGTTTCCCACATCAAACATTTCTTTAAAGTTGCCATCTTTGTCTTGTCTCTTATGATAAGGAACTTTTTTAAGTAACCATTTTAACTACATTTTCCACAATAATTAATATTTATTTTCTCTTCCTCATTTAAAACTAATACATATCCCTTATTAGGAAAAAAAAAAATTGTATTTGGGTACCAATTGCTAGTTAAAGATGGGACAGTGTGCTGGGAGAAGTGCCAGCAGGAGGAGAAAAGGGAAGGATGTTTTTAAGAAAATACCTCCTAGTGGTCCTTTAGGTGAACTTTTAAATAAATTGGGATACTAATGAGGGAATGAAGGATCTAGATAAGAGAAAAATGATGAGATACTGTGCAGAAATATGGCCTAAAGAGAGTATTGCTGAAGGACCTATTTATTGACCCTGGTACGGGACAAAAGAAAGATGGCTATGTATAGCTTTAATTAGATATGTCAATACCTGAATAGATACTTGTGATGAAGAGATTAGATATGCTAAATGTTGGTTACAAAGGGAGAAACAGGAAGAGGAAATAAAATTATATAAAGTATCCAGAGAAAAAGAAAAAGAAGAAACTAAACTACCAGAACGGAGGTGGGATCCTTTAGACCATCTTCCTCCACCTCCCCCTCCTGATCCCTTAGATTACCTCCTGTTGCCTCCTCCTCCATCTCCTCCTGTAGACCACCTTCCTCCTCCCCCTCCAACCTTGTACCCCTTGGTACCATCTCACAAGGTGGATGCAATTTCATTATCTACTCCCACAGAAGTTTTAAAATCATCTCAACCTTTTAATTCAAGTTTTCCTCCTCCCGGCATCCCCTCTTCTGTATCACCTCCTTTCCCAAATATACCAAGACCTGCCCATTCTAGTACTCCTTACGTTTTGCAGATTCCCTCCAGTTCCTCAAGTACCCAGACACCGGTCTCTAGTACCACTCAGAGTGTCCATACCCCAGTCTTGGCTCCCAAAACTTTCCAAAATACCACTCTTTATTTTTCCCCCATACTTAAACCCATAACCCAAAGTACCTCTTCCCATATTCTTATTCCTGGCATATCACAAAGCATTCCTTTTTATTTATCCCCTGTACCCCAACATACCAAAAGTCACAAGCAGGAGGAAAGTTTGTGAAAAAAAGGTCAGGGAGTGAAAAAGGCCACTTGTTGTAAAGATAGAGTGGAAAAGGAGTTAATTGAACCAGATGAGCATGTAGCAAGCCATCAATATAATACAAGGTTCCAAGCAAAGAAAATTCAAGATGAACGTGGGAGAACTGAAAAGTTGTTTCCTTTAAGGGAAATGCCTATGGAGGGGCCAGAGGCGGTGTTGGTTTTGTGAATGCCCCATTAAGTGCCTCTGAAGTAAGAAATTTTAAGAAAAAAATTAAGACTTTATTAGAAGACCCAATAGGCATCTCCCAACAATTAGACCAATTCTTAGGGCCTAACATCTTTATGTGGGAGGAATTAAATGCTATCCTAGAAATACTGTTCTCTTCCGAAGAAATACAAATGATTTGTACTGCAGGTATGAGGATTTGGGAAAGAGAAAATAGAGGGGGTCCTGGAGGAGAAGATAAAATGCCTATTAACCCACCTAATTGGGATCCAAACCAGGAAGAGGGAAGAGCGAGCATGAGGCAATATAGAACACTAATTGTAAGAGGCATAAGAGAGGCAGTCCCAAGAACAAATAACGCAAGATTGGCATTTGATAGTCACCAGGAGCGAGATGAATCACCAAGCGCCTGGTTAGAAAGATTAAAATGAAACTTTCAGTTATATTCAAGTGTGGATCCAGATAGTCCAGAAGGACAAGCTTTAATTAAAATTCAATTTGTAACTAAGGCCTGGGTGGATATACGAAGGAAATTGGACAAGTTAGATGATTGGCAGGAAAGAGGAATGAACAATTTATTAAGAGAGGCGCAAAAAGTATATCTAAGGAGGGATGAGGAGAAGACCAAGACAAAAGCAAAACTTATGGTAGCAGTAGCTAGAGAAAGTGCTAGATTTGGGAATAGTGAGTCACCAGGTGATGGAAAAAGCGAGTACACACGTCCAAGAATAAGTGAGTTTAAAGATCAGCCAAGTAGAAGGTATGAGCCAGACAGAGATAAGTCACCTTGGCCTGAAAGAAGACCACCTTGGGCAGAAGTCATATGCTTTTATTGTGGTAAGAAAGGGCATACCAGAAATTTCTGTAGAAAAAGAAAGATGGATGAGGCTATTGCTCAGGAACAAGACACCTTAGGGAGAAGGCTGGAAGGAGAGGACTAGGGGTGTCAGGGGCTCTACGCACTGAGGGATGATATTGGACATCAAAAGGAGCCCTTGGTAAACCTAGAAATTGGCCCTCAGAGCAAGGAAATGGAATTTTTAGTGGATACTGGAGCAGATAGTTCAAGTATTTCAGTGATTTCCAAGGGATGCAAATTAAGTAACCAAACCTGTAAAGTTCAAGGTGCTGAGAGTAACTCTTTTGAAGTACCCATTATTGAAGAAGTACCTATAAAAGGAAGTTTCAGAGTAGGCTGTGCTGACTTGCTGTATTAGCCTGAATTAGACTCTAACCTCTTAGGCCGGGATTTACAAGTGCAGTTAAGAATAGGGGTAGTCCCTGAAGGAAAATGTATGGTAGTGAAAATGATGGTTTTAAAAGAAGATGATGATGAGAGAGAGATAGATCCGAGTGTGTGGGCAGAAGGAGGGGGTCATGGACTGTTGGAAATTCCACCCATAGAAATCAAAATGAAACCTGACATTTCCCCAATAAGAGTTAAACAATATCCAATTTCCATAGAAGGGAAACGGGGATTAACACCTGTAATTAAAGACTTAATTAAAGAAGGAATTTTAGAACCATGCATGTCTCCACATAACACCCCAATATTACCCATAAAGAAACCCGATGGTACATACCGATTAGTCCAAGATTTACGAGAAGTAAATAAGCAAACTGTTACTCGATATCCACTAGTAGCCAACCCGTATAATTTATTGAGCAAAGTACCATCGAGACATGCATGGTTTAGTGTTATAGATTTCAAAGATGCTTTTTGGTCCTGTCTGCTTGAGAAAGAAAGTAGAAAATGGTTCGCGTTTGAATGGGAAGATGAGGAAAAGGGGAGAAAAAAACAATTACAATGGGACAAGGTTGCCTCAGGGATTCAGGGAGTCACCAAACCTATTCGGCCAAACTCTAGAAGAACTAATGAAAGAGTTTATACCTGAAGAAGGATCTCAAATCCTCCAGTATGTAGATGATCTACTAATTTCTGAGGAACAGAAAGAAGAGGTACAAACAACAACTGTTGATTTACTGAACTTCCTAGGGAAAAAGGGGTTAAAAGTATCTAAAAGAAAGTTACAATTTGTGGAACCAGAAGTAAAGTATGTAGGCCATATAATTGGGAAAGGATATAAGAGATTAGATGCTGACCGAATTGAGGGAATACTATGATTGACAGCACCAAAACCAAAAATAGATGTGAGAAAATTACTAGGATTAATTGGTTATTGTAAATTATCCATAGATGGACACACAAAATTATTTAAGTTTCTATATGATAAATTAGTTGAAAATGAGCCCATAAGTTGGGATGAAAATGATGAGAAAAAGTTAGAAGACCTAAAAGAAAAGTTGGCAAATGCTCCAGTACTCTGTTTGCCAGATTTAAATAGACTGTTGGAACTATTCATCAATGTAGAAGAAGGAATAGCTTTTGGAGTTATTGTACAAGAATGGTGTGGGGTGCGAAAACCCATTGCTTATCTCTCCAAGTTGCTGGATCCGGTAGTTAGAGGCTGGCCCGCTTGTCTCCAGGCGGTGGCTGGAACTCTAACTCTTGTGGAGGAAGGTTACAAGTGAACACTAGGAAACAAGATCAAGGTGTATACTCTGCATGATATAAAAAGTATACTAAGTAAGAAAGCCTACCCATGGATTTCAGAGAGCAGGCTTTTAAAATATGAATTTATATTAAACAAAAGTGAAAATATAGAATTGACAACAACAGGGATCCAAAATCCTGCACAATTTTTATATGGAGAACCAAAAGAAGAACTGGAACATCACTTCCTTGAAACCATAGATTTGCAGATAAAAGTTAGAGAAGATTAGAACTACCTTTACCTGAAGGAGATATACTGTTTATAGATGGTTCATCACGGGTAGTGGATGGTAAGCAAGTATCAGGGTATGCTATTGTAAATGTGTCGAAGGAAGGAGAGCAGGACACCAAATGGTTCATCACAGGTGCGATTTATTGATTAATTCAGCAACTTAAATACAGTGTCTAATGAGTCTCATACATATTGCAAAAGCTGAGCTCAGGATTGGCTATTCAGCTACATGTCAGCCTCGTCTAATGTAGCCTTTTAGTTACATTCCTGTGGTTAGCAAGCACAGCAGCTTCTGTATTCTTCTTATCCACGAGGACACCCTAGCCTTGAAGGGGCCTCTGCTCTAGCTAAGACTCCTTTACCAAATTGATTAGGCTGTGTCCCCTTTCCTCAAGCCACTCTTTGACAAAACTCTCTCCATAAATGGACATACGATGACAGTCATAGAAAAAGGAAAACTTCCCTATAGTTGGTCTGCACAATGCTGTGAACTATATGCATTATTAAAAGGGCTAAAATGGCTTGATCAAAGGAGTGGTACCATATTCACTGACTCTAAATATGCCTGTGGGGTAGTACATATTTTTGGGAAGATCTGGGCAGAGAGAGGATTTGTCAACTCAAAGGGAAAAACCCTTATTAATGAAGGCCTCATGAAGGCAGTGTTAGAAGCCTTGAAAGGACCGAAAGAAATTGCAGTGGTACATATAAAGGGACATCAAAAAGGCGATACTAGAGAAATAAAAGGAAACAACTGCAAAAAGGGCTGCTCTAGAAGATTCTGAAAAGATCTTCAGGTTAAATGAAGTAGGAGATGGGAATGAGAAAGATCAAGAAAAGGAGGAGATCCCTATATTTAATGAAGAAGAACAAGAGGAATTACTAAAACATGGTGCAGTCCAAAACGGAAAAGGAGAATGGAGGATGCCAGACGGTAGACAAGTATTAAACAAGGCATTAACCAGAAAGATACTAGAAGATCTACATGCCTCAACCCATTGGGGTACTCAAGCTTTACATGATCACTTTATGAGAACTATGTGTGTATTGAGGTGTGGGAAATTGCCAAGATAATAACTCGAGTATGCATGGTATGTCAGAAGATAAACAGAAAAGTAATAAGAAAATTACCTCAAGGAAGTAGAGAATTAGTGAAAAGGCCATTTCAGTGTGTACAGATAGACTTTACAGAATTACCACAAGTGCAGAGATAAAAGTATTTACTGGTGATAATAGATCGTCTAACTCATTGGGTGGAGGCATACCCAACCACAAGAGCAACGGCCGAGACTGTAATAAAATTTTATTAGAGCAAATCATAGCCCCGATATGGAATGATTAATACTATTGACTCTGATAGAGGTTCTCATTTTACTGCCAAGATATTACAACAAATAACAGAGGCCTTAAATAACATCGGGAGATTTCATGCCCCATGGAGACCTTAAAGTTCTAGAAGAGTAGAGAGAATGAACCAGACTCTTAAAATAACTCTCACAAAATTAGCAGAAGAAACAAAAATGAATTGGTTAATGCCTCCCTCTGGCATCATTGACAATAAGGACTAAACCAAGGGCAGATAGAGGGATTTCTCCATATGAGATGATGTTTGGCTTACCTTTCTTAACTACTTCAGGTAATATGGGAACGTATGAAGAAGGAGAATTAGGCATGAGAAAATATATAAAGACCATAACCTGCACTTTAGAGGAGTTAAGGAACAAGGGATACCTTCTTCAAACTACTCCTATTGATTTTAAAATCCACAAATTCCAGCCTGGTGACTGGGTGTTAATTAAGACCTGGAAAGAACAACCACTAACTCCAAAATGGGAAGGTCCATTTCAAGTTTTACTCATCACAGAAACAGCCATTAGGACGCAAGAACGAGGATGGACACGTGTCACCAGAGTAAAAGGGCCGGTTTCTGCTCCTGAGGGATGATCCCCCACTACAGATAAGTTAAAGAAGACATCAGGAACACCATAAGAACCACATAAGCTATAAGTTATAATAAGAACTCTGTTCGATTTATTAGAGGATATTTAATTGAAAAGTTTTTAACATTGTTTTAACTTAAGGAAATGGTATTAATATATGGGAGTGAGATTATATGAATTATCAAAAACATGTTTTAATCTCTGGTATTCCTTGTTACTGATCCTGTGATCTGAGAAGCGATAGAGCCTTCTCCCACACACCTAGCAATCTGGCCCTAAAAGAAGGAAAGAACAGGTTGATACAAAAGGGGAAGTAGACTCCTGCAACAGTAACTGGTAAGAACAGCACAAGTAGTAAGGAAAGAGAAGAGAAGAGAGGAGAGGAGAGGAGAGGAGAGGAGAGGAGAGGAGAGGAGAGGAGAGGAGAGAGAGGAGAGGAGAGGAGAGGAGAGGAGAGGAGAGGAGAGGAGAGGAGAGGAGAGGAGAGGAGAGGAGAGGAGAGGAGAGGAGAGGAGAGGAGAGGAGAGGAGAGGAGAGGAGAGGAGAGGAGAGGAGAGGAGAGGAGAGGAGAGGAGAGGAGAGGAGAGGAGAGGAGAGGAGAGGAGAGGAGAGGAGAGAGATGGAGAGGAGAGGAGAGGAGAGGAGAGGAGAGGAGAGAGAGGGAGAGGAGAGGAGAGGAGAGGAGAGGAGAGGAGAGAGAGGAGAGGAGAGGAGAGGAGAGAGAGGAGAGGAGAGGAGAGGAGAGGAGAGAGAGGAGAGGAGAGGAGAGGAGAGGAGAGGAGAGGAGAGGAGAGGAGAGAGAGGAGAGGAGAGGAGAGGGAGAGGAGAGGAGAGGAGAGAGAGGAGAAGAGAAGAGAAGAGAAGAGAGAGAGAAGAGAAAGAAGAGAAGAGAAGAGAAGAGAAGAGAAGAGAAGAGAAGAGAAGAGAAGAGAAGAGAAGAGAAGAGAAGGAAGAGAAGAGAAGAGAAGAGAGAGAAGAGAAGAGAAGAGAAGAGAAGAGAGAAGAGAAGAGAAGAGAAGAGAAGAGAAGAGAAGAGAAGAGAGAGAAGAGAAGAGGGGGAAAGACCGGATCAGGATACACTCCTGCCAAAAAGAGTCACTGATCCTCTGTGGAAGGGAGACATGAATGGGAGAGTAGCCTGTACCGAACCCCCAGTTCTATTGATCCTTCTACTATCATCCTCTGTGTGCAACAGTGTCTCGGACAGCCGTTCTCAGAACACACTCGAATACGAGCCCCAATTGTATCAACTTTTAACGTTAATTACCTCTGTAGAGGATGGCAAAGTGTATTGGGTATTTGAAAATAGAGGGAATTTTTAAACAGAAATTGTTGGAGGAATGCCCTATGAAAGGAAAATGGATCTGTTCAGAAAGGAAACTGATTAAAGGAGAAGTAAGACATGCAGCTTATGAACCAGATTTACCAGACGTTGAAACAACGATTGAAGAGGAAACATGTTAAAGAACTGATTAAAAGACTGGTTAAGAAAGTAATTAAAGAACTGTCAAGAGACTGTTAAGAGGTTGATGCGGGCTAAAGCCTGATCAAAGTTTTAGAGGGGGGAGTTGTTATAGGTAAAAGTTAAGTTAAATAAGGGTATAGTTCAATTATATTGCATTAATTATATTATATTAATTGTATTATGTTAAAAGGGGGGAACTTATTAGAATGTGCTAGGAGAAGGGTCCAGGGTTTGGTGGAACAGTGGTCTGGTGGGGCAAGGCGAGGTTGAAGACGGATTGAATGGAAGATCTGACCAATCATTCGAAGGCCTGCAGAAACGATTGGTCCAGAATGAACGGCGTTAAAGACCAATGAGAAGCCTGGAAGGGGACCAATCATCATGCGGATCCAAAATTGACCAATCCTGGACTCAAATAGGGCTATAAATTTGGGGGGGAGTGCGGTTGGGTCGGAGTTCTTCTTTTTGGATAGTTGTTTTATTTGGGGAGAACCCAGTGCACTTGGGGTTAGCACACTGTTCTGTTTTTGGCTTGCTGTGTGGGTGCCTGGGCTTATCCTGGGTACTCCATTCCTTGTAGCTATTTTAATAAACGAGAACCTCTTTCTCGGGAGAAAGTTTGGCCTCGTTCGTATTCATAACACCTAGACAATGTGAAACGCTCAGGCCTGGCCCAGCTGGGCTTAGTGTTGGCTGCCCTTGGCAAGGGAATGGAAGGAGATGGAGTTGGGGTGGGGTTTTGAAGCCATGGAAACGAGAGAACCATGGTGAGTGTGTCACAAAGGGGCAGCCCCCCGCTGGGCTGGTGCAGGTTGTGCTGGACACGGCCCCAGTGGCAGCAGATGCGTCTGGCTCTGCCTCTCTGTGCTGAGCGCCAGCAATTGGAGTCACCCGGCCTTGTTCAAAGGCTGGGACCGAGCTCCTGGCGCTCACTGCTCTGAGAGCGTTCCCAAAGTCAAACCCAGACACTTCTGTGAGGCAGAAGCATGGGTTCAAACATGGATTTTACTGGAAAAGGAAAAACAACTGAAAGAAAAGGTGAGGATAGAAAGGAGCTGGAAGGCCAGAGCCAAATGGAAAAAAATCCCCCCAGGTTTCAGAGAAAACTGGTCCATGGTGGTCAGTGCTGACTCTATGTCAAAGTAGGTGGCTGGCAGCTACAGATGATCCTGCAAGGATGTCCTGAGGCATGACAACATTCTATCCTTAGTTTACTCTGCTTTCTCATTTTTGACAGTAGGCAAATCACTCATACTGTCAGCCAGGACAGGGACTGTGGCAATAACTGACCACAGGTTGGACATGGTCGTGAGATGCAAATTCTGTTGTTTTCTTTGCCATCAATGTTGGGTCTCACTACAGATAAATTTCCCATTCTTCCTCTGCTTGCTGATAGGGTCTGAGCCTGAGGATGGGATTATGGTGCTACAGATACGCCAATAAAGTCTACCTGCTTGCTGAGAGGTCTTTGTGGTTTCCAGAAATAACATCACAACTGTGAGGGTTTTTCCTGTGGATTCACAGGCCACCCTCAATAAGGAATCTTTTTTCCCATTTATCATCGGAGCCTTCCACCTTTCCCTTCAAACTTGCTAACTCAATACAACTCAATACTGCTAAGAGGAATTAAATGCAGGCTAGTTCCATGAGAAATAAAAACAATTTTCCCAATAATTAAAAATTATTCCCCTTGAGTACCACACCCATTAGATGTGTGGATGATAAAGGTGGGCATTCACCTAACTCACTTCTTCCTTGTGAGCATGGCTCAGCCTCACACAGAGGTGAGGGGGGAGCTGGGCCAATCTCTGCTGGGAGGAAGGGTCTCGTGGCAGCCCAGAGAGGCTGTGCACATTGCCAGGGAACAGCTGTGCCCTGCATGTGCCCCCGCAATGAGCTGTGCTGCTGCCAGTGCCCCTGGAGCTGTAGGGCTGCTGAGCTGTGGGGCAGGCAGAGGAGCAGGAGGGTGCATGTGCAGCTGAGCAATTCCTGAGGAGCACAGGGCTCTGGGCTCCCTGCTGTCCCAGGGCAGCCCAGAGGCCAGGCTGTGCCTGTGCTAGCTGGGAAGTGGCTCAGGGTTTTGCCCTGGCCTGCCTCAGTGTCTGCCAGCAGGAGCATGTTTCCCTGTACAGCTGTTTAGAAGTTTGCAGGAAATATGTCCGTGAAATATGGAGCTTCAGATGCTTAGGTTTGCATTGTGGCCTGTGTTGTATTTTGTGTCTCCGCTTTGCAGGCCTGACTGGCTACTCTCTTGCCAAGAGGTTTTCCCTGGCAAGTCCCTCCATGCTCCTTCCCTCCAAGCCATTGCCTCCCATCCAGAAGAGCTCTCCTCCTACCAAGCCAAGCCCAACATGCAGAGGAGAGCAGGAGGATGGGAAAAATGGCACCGGCTGGGATGAGGAGAGGAGAAAGAAACAGGAGCTGAGTTCAGAGGGAAAAGGATGGAAGGTAAGGAAACCAAGCAAAGTCCTGTGTGGCAAATGTTCAGTATATGTGCTGTTGGCAGAGCTCGGAGAACTTTTCCCTGACAGGAACTGACACTCTCACTGACGTTTGAACAGGTCCTGGTTTGTCTCTTTAGCTGGGCCAGAAATGATGGGATACTAAGGATGAGTGTGCACCTGCCCCTGCTGCCTCCAGCCCCATTCCTGGCCATGGCATGGAGGCCCTGGAGCAACTTGGGCAGGCAGAGAGCTTGCAGAGAGCAGCAGGGCAGGGAGCTCTGCTGAACTTGCTCAGTGCCAGGGAGCCTGAGCTGATGGATGTGTGGGAGCTGGAGAGCAGCCAGCATGCTGAGAGCTCAGCAGCACCTGGGCTCAAAGGCTGCTGGGGGAAGTGTAGGAGGGAAGGGCAGCAGCAGAAGAAATGAGGGGCTTGAGAAAAGCAGGTTTTGACATCCTGCAGAATGGCTTTGTGGGGACATGGCTGGAGATCAGCTCTGGCTGTGAGACACCTTAGGGGCAGGGAGAGAACAGTGATCTAAAGCCACTGCCATGCCATCCAAAAGGGCAGTGGAGGCAGTGGCACACCAGAACATCTTGATGTCAAACATGTGAATGCCAGCTGGGAATGCAGCCACACTTGCAGAGGAGTGAGCACGAGGGCAGAGGTGGCAAATGTGGGACATGGTTTCTCCCTCACCACTTTGTGTTCCCTTCCCCATCCTGGGCCAAGCTGGACGATCAGTTTGGCTTTTCCTGCCAGGTCCCAGTTAAATGCATGGCTAAATGTCCTGAGGCATGAATGGAGGCAAGGCTGGATTCTTGATCTGATCACTGTGTTCTACTCTTTCCAGACTTCCTTGCTGTATTCCAGTGGTGGGGATATGAAGAAGGGGTTGCTGGGACCACCTTTGATCCCCCCCATACGCAGGGCAGTGAGTCCCCCTGTGGGCAGTGCTGCAGGGTCCCTGCCAAACTCTCCCCAGCTGGAATTCCAGGACTCCCAGGAGATGAGGTAAGCCAAGGTGTCTGCTGCTGCAGTGTGCTGTTCAGCTCTCTCTTCGCATCTTGTGGGGTTATTTTGCCCAGTCAGGTGTCCCATGTATTTTGGCAAACCTCTGTGTATTCTCCATTTTGGCCATCTATGATGATCCAGTGCAAATGTCAAAGGCAACACCAATGTCCCAAGAGCAGAGGTGGTGGTGGGGAAGAGGAGGTAGGGCTTTAAAGCACCTCAAGATGGGTCCTCTGCTGGACCTTGGCCATTGTTTCATACAGAGCTTGGCCAGCTCTCTGTGACTCCAGCAACTGAAAGCTTAAGGAGCATGAATTAGCTTTGCATCCTGTTGGGTTTATCGGTTGCATTTCCTCCTTTGTCATAGTGACCATGCTAAGAAGGTTTGCCTCCTTTCATGGTATGCCCATTCTCTTTCTACCTCCTCACATGTTCTTTTGTCCTCCATTTTCTCCAGGCCAGAATCCAGCAGCATAAACAAAGAGAAGAACTCTGAACCTGCAGGTAGGTACAGGGCATGTCTGTCCTAAAATGACCATTGCATTCTTGACTCAGAGGTGACATTTGGAAAGCTTGGTTAAAACCAATTCTTCTCAAAATTTCCTTAAATTCATTTCAATTCATTCGGGGGTTCAGTGGACTCTCCCAGAGCCCAGTCCCTGGGAGCATTCTCTGGTGCTGCAGTGTGAATTCCTCCACTTTGCAGGTGTGACTAGGTTCATTTTTTCCAAGTCTTTCCGCCCTTGGCTCCTTCCCTCAAAGCTATTGCCGCCCATCCAGATCAGCTCTTCTTCTTCTTCTAACAATAATGAAATGGACAGCATGGAAGAAGAGAACAAGGAACCTGGCACTGGCTATGATAATGACCGTAGAGAAAACCAGGAACAGAGTTCAGAAGGAAAATGTTCTAAGGTAAGGAGACCAAACTAAGTCCTGTGCAGTAGATTTTCAGTTTATGTGTTGCAGCCAGAGCTTGGAGACCTTTTCCTGTGCTGTGAGCCCAGGGAAGCAGCTGAGCCAAAGAAGAGCTCAGCTGGATGCTGTTCTTCAGGCTGTCTTTGCAATGGGTGTGTAGTGCAGACTTCACATCCTCAGTGTGTATCAATAACAGGAGAGGTCTTTGAATGGTTTCTGGGCTCTGCTGTGGTTCCTCCTCTGTCTTATGGCTGAGAGAACACAAACTAGCAGTCAGAGCAGCTAAAGTTGTCCACTCTGGAAAAACTGTCCTCCTAGATTTATTAAACAATGGGTTTCTTTGAACTGTCTCTGTGTCTTGGTGGTGGTTTCTGTCAGCTGTGTCTGATCAGGATGGAAAAAGGTGTTTGCAGGAACAGGCAGTCCTGCAAAGTCAGTTCCAGGTTGGCTCAGCTTTTGAGTTGTACAGCCATGCCCTCTGCACAGTTGTCCCTGATGCTATTTCAGGACTTCATCAGCTTCTGGTCAGCTGTGTGCTCTGGCATGGCTTTGTGCAGAGGGAAGGGAAGGGAGGTGGCCATGGGGAGAGCAGCCCAGACCCCAGCCCCATGACTGCCTTTGCAGCAGGGCCATGACCTGCAGTTGTTCTGGGTTTGCCATGGGGTGCAGGAAGAGGCAGATGAACAACAGCTTTGGTAAACATAATGTGCAATCCAAGGCTCTGGTAGATGATTTCAGCCTTGCTGAGAAAGGGCCCAGTGTAACCCTGACAAGAACTGACCCTTTCAGTGAAGTTTGAACCAGGTCCTAGTTTGTCTCTTTAGCTGGGCCAGAAATGATGGGATACTAAGGATGAGTGTGCACCTGCCCCTGCTGCCTCCAGCCCCATTCCTGGCCATGGCATGGAGGCCCTGGAGCAACTTGGGCAGGCAGAGAGCTTGCAGAGAGCAGCAGGGCAGGGAGCTCTGCTGAACTTGCTCAGTGCCAGGGAGCCTGAGCTGATGGATGTGTGGGAGCTGGAGAGCAGCCAGCATGCTGAGAGCTCAGCAGCACCTGGGCTCAAAGGCTGCTGGGGGAAGTGTAGGAGGGAAGGGCAGCAGCAGAAGAAATGAGGGGCTTGAGAAAAGCAGGTTTTGACATCCTGCAGAATGGCTTTGTGGGGACATGGCTGGAGATCAGCTCTGGCTGTGAGACGCCTTAGGGGCAGGGAGAGAACAGTGATCTAAAGCCACTGCCATGCCATCCAAAAGGGCAGTGGAGGCAGTGGCACACCAGAACATCTTGATGTCAAACATGTGAATGCCAGCTGGGAATGCAGCCACACTTGCAGAGGAGTGAGCACGAGGGCAGAGGTGGCAAATGTGGGACATGGTTTCTCCCTCACCACTTTGTGTTCCCTTCCCCATCCTGGGCCAAGCTGGACGATCAGTTTGGCTTTTCCTGCCAGGTCCCAGTTAAATGCATGGCTAAATGTCCTGAGGCATGAATGGAGGCAAGGCTGGATTCTTGATCTGATCACTGTGTTCTACTCTTTCCAGACTTCCTTGCTGTATTCCAGTGGTGGGGATATGAAGAAGGGGTTGCTGGGACCACCTTTGATCCCCCCCATACGCAGGGCAGTGAGTCCCCCTGTGGGCAGTGCTGCAGGGTCCCTGCCAAACTCTCCCAGCTGGAATTCCAGGACTCCCAGGAGATGAGGTAAGCCAAGGTGTCTGCTGCTGCAGTGTGCTGTTCAGCTCTCTCTTCACATCTTGTGGGGTTATTTTGCCCAGTCAGGTGTCCCATGTATTTTGGCAAACCTCTGTGTATTCTCCATTTTGGCCATCTATGATGATCCAGTGCAAATGTCAAAGGCAACACCAATGTCCCAAGAGCAGAGGTGGTGGTGGGGAAGAGGAGGTAGGGCTTTAAAGCACCTCAAGATGGGTCCTCTGCTGGACCTTGGCTATTGAATTCCTCTGTAATTGTTGTGGTGACATTTGGGAACTGTACTGCATGGGATGGGTCCTGCAGGTCTTTGAATGCTGTTATCCTTGACTGTCAAATTTGGCAACCATGAGAATATGCTTGGGCAAATTTTGGCTACTGGAGAGGTGTCTGCAAATTCAGGTGCTGCTTCTGTAAACATCAGGTGTATCTTCACTCTGCCTAGGGCTCCACAGTGAAATGAGATGCCAGATAAATGTTGCAGTATAGATGTAAAATCTGATGTACAATCCGATTGATGTTTAATGTTTTGATCTGGGCTTAAGATCAAAGAGGGAAAGGTGCTATAGAAGAGGCACAGGACTGTACCTGATGGAAAAATATTGGCTTGGATATGGAAGAGAAAATGTAGCTATAACCCTTATGCAAGAGCTAACAATAAAGAGGGAGTCACAGAAGTATCATGCCAATTGTGAATCTTCAGTGGCTTTTAAGGTGTGATCTGCACATCCTTCCCTAGCATCTGAGTTGGAAACCAGGCTTTGTTTTCTTGAAAGAGTCTGCAGGTGTAATATCATTCTGAGGAGACAGCAGTGCTCTGACCACATGTGGCATGAGGATGTCACCAGGGTAAGCCACAAGCAGGCAAAGTCAAGCTTTGGCAGCTGTACAAAAGTAGCTGCCCTCCATTCAGAGTCATGATGCAGCTCAGCAGCTCTTGCTGCTTCAGAGAGGCTGTAGGAGCCACTTGGCTCCAAAAGGAGAGGCAGCAGAACTGGGGAATTCTGATGCAGGTTGAAGAATTATTGCTGTGTTTTAGCTGGAGCTTGGCCACCTCTATGTGACTCCAGCAATGGCAAACTTAAGGACAATGAATCAGCTTTGTATCTTGTTGGGTTTGTGTGTTTCATTTCCCCCTTCATCACAGTGACCATGTTTAAAAGTTTTGCCTCCTTTCATGGTACACCCTTTCCCTCCCTTCTCTTTCTACCTCCTCACATGTTCTTTTGTCCTCCATTTTCTCCAGGTCAAGACCCAGCTGCAGAAGCAAAGAGAATTCTGAACCTGCAGGTAGGTACAGGGCATGTCTGTCCTAAAATGACCATTGCATTCTTGACTCAGAGGTGACATTTGGAAAGCTTGGTTAAAACCAATTCTTCTCAAAATTTCCTTAAATTCATTTCAATTCTTTGGTGGGCTCAGTGGACTCTCCCAGAGGCCAGTCACTGGGAATGTTCTCTGGTGGCACAGTGAAAATTCCTCCAGTGTGAAGTATTGAGTGGTACCTGGGGGCCATAGAGATGCAGCGCTGGAAGAGGATACCTTCCTCTCCATGCTGCTCATTCTTTTTATCTCCCTGCAGCCTTTTTAGTGTCACAATTAGCAGGGGAAAGAAGGCTTTTAGCATGAAATGAGAGAAGTTCCCCCTCCTTCCTCCTGCTTTTGAAGCAGAAAACCTTTCCTTGGGGCACTTTCTGAGCGGAACCTTTTGAGATGTGAAGGGGATTCATGGACATTGCCTGGTTTTGTATTGGCAGAAATAGGGAAACTTCCTATGATAGAAAGTTCTTTTGAATTTGCCAGTGAAGGAGAAAGAGCCTTCCAAATGGATGCATCCTATGCAGGGTGTGAGTTTGTCATCCTGTGGCAGAACAAGCCCAAAGCCACCTATGGCAGGTTCACAATGACAAATCTCTTCCCAGCTCTCTCTGCCTGTGTCAGTGTTGCAGGCTGAGGCTGGGGCAGGAGATGCCTTCTGCCTTGTCCCTGTCCCTGCCTTGCCTGATCCCTGACAAGTGGAATTGTGCCAGACAAAATGCAGTCTCTGGTGCATCTGGGTCAGGCAATGCTTTCAAGTTGAAAGCCTCAATGACACTGTTGTTGTTCCTTTGCCATCTCTGGGTGTGTAATGATAGGAGAGATGAGACTTGGAGAAATAATTCTGCTGATGCAGAACAAGGGATCAGATCCCCTGGTCCCTTTGGGGGTCAGGGTTAGTTCTGCCAAATCCTGGCTACGGCCCCCCTTTGGAATGACTCCTTCATTGCTGATATGAAACTGAAATGCTTAATGCACTAGAAAATAGTATTGCTCAGTAAGTAAGGTGACATTTTTGCTGGATCAATTCTGGACTAGAAATGACCTATCTCATTAAACATTACCTGTCTCACTTTTATTACTGACCACTGCATTCCACAGGGTGAAGGAATCTGGGTTTAAGACACTCATCCTGCTTGCCTGCCATATGATTTTATTCTCTGTGCAGCCATGTAAAGAACTAGTTCTCTTAATTCTAACTGCTTTGTTGGAGAGTATTTCAAAATTACCTACCCTCTGCTATTTCCATTAGGAATATTTTGAATTGACAGTATTAGCCAAGATCAGAAATGTTTTGAGGCAGGTCATGTTTATGTTGTGTTTGGGTGTCTCTGCTGAAAAGACAGCAGGGAATAAACCCCTGGAACAAGTAAGTACAGCAAAAGTGGAACTTTGGGATGAGCACTTTGTTCCCTACCAATACAGGCTCACAGAATACTGGGCACTAATGCAGAAAGCAAAGCTTCTCTTTTATCTGAAACGTGGTGCCATTGTTTGTGTCCCAGCACTTCTTTTGTTGTAAAGAGTAATATAAAAATCCCAAAAATGCAATACCCCACCTGGAACTGAGTGGGACCTACAGAAACAAAGGCCTTGAAAATTACTTTTGAAAGCAATGACTTCCTTGCCAGGATCAGATTCTAGAGAGCACTGTGAATTCCCAACTGTTTGGAAGGAAAGGGATCCTGTAGTAGTGGGGAGGCAATGGGCATCACATGAACTAGTAGAGCCCTTCTCTTTTGGCTTGCCAGCTCCATATTGTTCAGAGAAATTAAACTGATTCTTGTTTCATGAAAAATAAAAAACCAAGCAATCTTCTCAGTAACTAAAATACACTTTGAATTCCTCACCCATTAGATGAGTTGATTGTAAAGGCATGAGTTCAATTAACTCACTTCTTCTCTTGTACCTGAATGTCAGCTGCTTCTGAGCCTACAGCAAAAACCCAGAGGAAGAAGGGAAAGAGCTCTGGGTTCAAGACAGAGCTGAGATGCCTCTGTTGCCAAGGAAACGGGCTGAGCTGTTGGGCTTGGAGCCTCCTGTGCCGGAGCCCGGCCGTGGGAATGGAAATCGGGGCTCGCGGGAGGCTCAGGGGCCTTGGCCCAGGAGCCCCGGCAGAGCCGTGGAGCAGCACCGGCCTCAGGGGCACTGCAGGGAGGACAAGGACAGAGGGCAGGGGGAGCTGGGCTGTTGGCTGGCAGGAGGAAGGGTCTTGTGGCAGCCCAGAGAAGCTGTGCACATTGCCAGGGAACAGCTGTGCCCTGCATGTGCCCCTGCAATGAGCTGTGCTGCTGCCAGTGCCCCTGGAGCTGTAGGGCTGCTGAGCTGTGGGGCAGGCAGAGGAGCAGGAGGGTGCATGTGCAGCTGAGCCATTCCTGGGGAGCACAGGGCTCTGGGCTCCCTGCTGTCCTAGGGCAGCCCAGAGGCCAGACTGTGCCCGTACTAGCTCTGGGTAAGTGGCTCAGGGTTGTGCCCTGGCCTGCCTCAAGTGTCTGCCAGCAGGAGCATGTTTCCCTGTGCAGCTGTTTAGAAGTTTGCAGGAAATGTGTCCCAGGAATTATGGAGCTTCAGATGCTTTAGATTGCATCTCCACCTCTGTTACATTTTGTGTGTCCCTTTTGCTGGCCTGACTGACAGCAGTGGTCCCAAGGAGGTTACCTTGGGATCTGTAGTTTCCCTGCCAACATCCCAAATGCATTTACCTTCCAAGGCCCTCCTTTCACAGAGCCGCTATCTAAGTCTCCTTTTTTATTATTATGCTGACCATTCTGCAGGGGCAAAAAATCCTGATTTAAGACATTGCTTTTTTTCTACTGCATTGCCACTTAATTTATCCTCTGTGAAATTGTTGTATAGAATTGCAACTAGAAAATCAGCCTTTAGTCATCCTGGCCTGAAAGTGGCCCAATCTCATACAGTTTAGAATGAAAATCCTTGGGGAAAATGAAATATCTAGTGTCAAGAACACAGTTCACACTTGGCTAACACTCCTGCACTCCTGCAATGCTCAGATTTTCTTTGAATGTCCTATGAAATATTCCAACAAAGAGAAGACAATGTTGATCTAAATGCATCCAGGTATTAGAACCTGGGGCTTCTTTCAGGAACCAGAAAGATGATATTTACTACAATCAGCATGAATAAGGGCAGATAAGAATCTCTGTCAAGGGCAATCTCCTTCTCTGCCCTTCTCTATCACACACAGAGGCTTTCCAGCATGCAGGGGCTGGGGCCTTCATCATGCAGCAGGTTTCAGTCTGCTGGCCAACAGAGTCATGTCATGTCTGTTGCCAGTAGTCCATCCCCTGGGAGAGGGTCTAGGCATTGTACCTTGCTGCTCTCAATCCCAATCTCTGTGTCTTGAGAGCTCTGCACTCCGGAACCTGTCTTGCCTGTTGCCCAGCATTGTGGTTTTGGGGGCTTGACGTCTGTCAGAGGTTTACAGGAACCTTTGCTTCCATTCCCAGGCCTCCCACTGAGCCAGGCCAAGGACACAGATCATTCCACCAGTCCTGGTCTTACAAGGGACAAAGAGCTGAGGGACGCCTTTGGAAAGGTAAGGGATAAGAACAGGGATGAGCAGACTTCCTTTCCAGTGGCTGTTTAGTGCTTGGCCCAAAATGTCACTGAAAATCATCATCTTCCACTCTAGGGGAATGGGGATTCACTTGGGAATATATTGGACAGCTACAGAGCCACTGCTTGGCTATTTCCAGTGGTGCCAAGGTCTCTGTTTTGGAGATGGTGCTAAGGTCATGCCTGAAGCATTTTTTTTATGTGCAAAGGCTGTTTTAGAGAAGTTCTGAATGACAGAGCAAGCTACACATCAGTGAACATGGGCAAAGTGCATCCTTGGAAGCAGAGAAGCTAAGATTCTAATGTTGGGTGCAAGCAAGGCTGCAAAATCAAATGGTAGAGGTTGATTTTTCCTGGTTACCTTTGTGTCTGTATCTCACAGCCCTCTCATTCTCAAGTTTTCTGCTCATGAACATCAATGCTTCTGTAACTTGTTTTCACATGACTCCTTGTTTTGGTCTCCTGGTCTCAGAGACCAAGTCCTTCAGAGTCCTTCAGAGCTGAGTCCTTCAGAAGCCAGGAAGTGAGAAACAGCTGCAATTCCTGGCCATGAGTGTTAAGCAACAGCTCATTAGCCCTCCTTGCTGGGTATTGCACATGGTTTTTATTCTCCTGCCATGGCCTGTAGGAACTGAACTGCCTGCTCCCTGGCCATGTCAGCTGTTCCTCTGCCTTGGAGCACTCCTATGACTTTCATGCTTCAAGCAGGGCTTCCTGACATTGGTTGCAGTTGCAGCAGTGTAAGGTTGTGGCTCTGAAGTGTTCCACCTCACTGTGTGTAATTGCCAAGGTGAGGACAGGAGACATTCCTCTGAAACTATTGGAATGTGGATGGAGCTGCATTGAAGCCTATGGCACTCTGTGGACTCTGCTCCTGATGAGATGTTGTGTGTGGTTTGTGTGTCTCTGCTTACAGTCTATGATGTATTTCCATTGCATCCAGATCCGTGCTGCTTTGTACATGTTGGCTCAAAAGAACTTGGGGCAGAAGGACGCAGAGCTTTTGGAGAGAGAGATGAAGAAAAGGAGACAAAGGAAAACATTCTTGCAGCCTATTCCTGAGACAGTTGAGCTTGGGGATGCAGTTGAAGCAAGTAAGTGGTGCCTACACTTGTGGTGGTCCTTTTTCACCACTTGCTTGCCCTTTGCATAGTGTTGCAATCAGACTGGGGAGCTGTTCAGCTTGCATCTGAGTGGAAGCTTGCTTGGGATTTAATTCTGTTTCCCAAAGAAAAATACAGAGGCATGAAGTGTCTTGCCCATGGCCTCACTGAGTCAGTAACAGAATATCAGCTTCCCCCCTTTACCTCTAAAGTCCTTCAGAGTAGAAAATTCTGTCTTGCAAAGTACACTAAGGTTTCAGACTCTCCTGGAGAGCAGCTTCCAGGGAAGGGGAGTCCAAAAGAATGCTTTTCAACCAGGCTGCAACCTGAAAGAAACAAAATTCAGCTCCTTCTAATGAAAACACCAGAGATCCTTCTCCTGCCACTCCCTGCTGAGGAGCTGGCACTGTAGGGCTGTGCTGAAGCCCCAGCCAGGGCTAATGTTGCAGCCCCAGGAGCAGCAGCGTTCCCAACTGGATCCTGGCTGAGGGGCTCTGCCTGCAGGGCTGTGAGCGCTGCCCGAGGGCGGCAGCGGGGCCCTGAGGAGGCAGCACTCAGCCCGAGGGCAGCACACAGGGTTATCTGCACTTTCCTTTGGCAACTGCCCCTGCCAGCCTCTGGAACAGGAGAACAAAGGCAAAGCAATACTGGGTTTCCTTGTTTCTTAGGGGAAGCATCACTGCAATTTGGTTTTAAGCTAGAATAAGGTAGATTTTTTTTTTATAATGAAAAGGATGAAAAGCTGGAAGGTTTTCCCAGAGAAGCTGTTGGTCCATCCTTGAAGGTGTTCAAGGCCAGCTTACATGGGGCTCTGAGGAACCTGATCAGGATGAAGATGTCACTGCTCACAGGGGTTGGACTAGATGATGCTTAAAGGTGCCTTCCTACCCAAACTCTTCTAAGATTCTGTGATCATTGTCCCATGTTAGTGTTATACTTGGTATACAGTGGTATTTCGTTGTTATACTTGAAGTTCTTTGGGGTAACAAGCAGATGTTACCCAGCTCCAGCAAGTTTTCTGGTCCTTTCCATCATCACCTGTCCAGCACTCTCCCCTTACAAGCTCCTCTTTGGTCCCTGCAGCCTTTAGCCTACCACCTGTTGATGGCACAGCTTCTAGAGGGCAGAGAAAACACCCTGGTAGTGCCTTGAAGGAGAAGGTCTTGAGGAAGCAGGACAATGTGTCCTTACTGCCCAGTACACCCATCATCCATGGGGATGGCAGCTTCCCATGCAGCTCCTCAGGTAAGCCTGCTCCATGGCAGCTTCTCCCACTTGGGTTTTTCCTTGCACAAGGAGCACAAACTGCCTCCTGCCTCAGTCAGCACTGCTGGGATCTTGGCTCCATAGTCTATCCTGAGAGTGATCAGCAAATATACTTTTGAGTTACTCCAGCTTGGAAGTACTGGAGCAGTTGGTTCTTAGAGATCCATTGGAAAGCTGAACTGAATAAAGTCGTGGTAAAGGCCTAATCTCTGGCTTTTGCCCAGCCTGAGAGTCCAAACTACAGCACTGGTGCCAGGAGGCAGCTGGGACTGCAGGGATGAGCTGCAGGGCAGTCTGCTGCTGTGCTCACTGTGCTCCTATGAGAACCACCACGATCAGTTGTTCACTCACCATCTGGGCCCTGTGCCTGTGCTTCTGTCCAGTTCTGCAGCCAGCTGTTCTGCTGGGCTGTTCCTTGCTGTTCCAGCAAGGGCTGTCTCTGCAGGGCAGTCAGGGGCTTGGTGCAGTCATGCTGCTGCTGTTCCCTGAAGTGCCCGATGGCTCCTCGCTGCCACCATCCCACAGCCTGCAGTGCCAAGAGGAAACAAGCAGTGCCTCCTGTGTCAGCCAGCAAATACAGCACCCCTGTGCAGCAGATGGCAGCCAGGAGGGGCTGCCTGCTGCTCCCGGGCTGTTTGCTGCCTGCAGCAAATAGACAGCAGAGAGTCCCTAGTGGCTCTTGTCCCTCCTTTGTGGGTAGCCTGCCTGTGCTGTGATCCCAAGTAGGGTGAGATAAGAAGAAGGGAGCTAGGAGTGATAGCTGAATGCTCTTCTCTAGTGATGCTACTTCCATGTTCAGAATTGACCAGAACTAGCCTGACATGGCTCTCCATTCACAGTGAATCTAGATGTGTGTGTCTACATCACTGATGTCAGTGGCTGGGGTACCTCAGTGACATCCAGATTAGCTCCCTTCTGAATATATTTTGAAGTTATCATTCCTCCATACTTTGTGAGAACATGCAAGGTAGCACAAAAACCCTACAGAGTCCAGAGCAGTTCATCTAGATTCTGTGCAATATTTATACTCCATCATTTTAAACATCTCAAATGTTTTCATCTACACATTAGAAAATCAGCTTTTGAGTGCATGACATGAAATTTTTGATTGACAGTGCTTTTGATGACAAATGGGTTTCATAAGGAATGCATTTATCATCAGATTTTTCTCATACCTTCTAAAATTTTTTTCCTTACCAAAAAGTTCAATTAAGGCAAACCCAGGTCAACTGATTAACAAGAGAGTGCATCTGCCAACAATGTGGATCTGTATTTGCATATTTTTATCCTCAGAGTGTGTTTGGAAGGCTTTTTTATCAACTGTCTAGTCTGAAAATTCCATTTTTACACAGGAGAAAGCTTAGAAACTGCTGAGTTTGCAAACACGTCCATTAGATGGCAAATAAATTTCACCTCAGCATTCTTGAAATACAGGCAGTGTGTACCTCTGAAAAAGGTTCATGAAGCTTGGAAAGAACAAGATCCATAAAGTACTCCCTTCCCAATAGCAGGCTAAAATGTGTGTGCACTCAGCTGCCTCTGTCTAGAATATTTGCAGTCAATGGGAACAGAGGCGCTCTCAGGTGGGAAGGGTCAGGTGTGGCTGTTCCCTGGCAGCTGCTCCGGGGGGATTGAGCCGGGCCCAGCAGGGCTGGGTTGTTCACTCTTGGCTTGGTGCTGTCTCCAGGCAGCTGCAGGGCTCTCCCCAGGGAGTTGCAGAGTGCCCCTGTCCTCAGGGCTGGGGGCAATCAGGGTGCTGAGACAAGAGGGGCACCTGAGGGGTTCCCTCGTGGGCAGCCGGTGCTGCTGGTCAGCGCTGCCTCAAAGGGAGTGGGAGCTCTGTGGCCGCAGGAACTGCTGCTGGCTGTGGCACCTGTGACACTCGGAAGCTGGCGCTGCAGGGGCAATTGTCAGCTTCAGCCTGGAGCTGGGCCCGGCTGGGGGAGGCTGGGAGCAAGCAAGGAGCCCCAGGAGCCAGAGAGCAGGGAAGCCTCTGAGCCAGTGCCAGTTTGTGCCACATGGAGCCCTGGCTGGGAGATGGAGCTGAGGCCGCCCCATGGTGGGGCCTTGCCCGGGGCTGCAGTGCCCATGGCCGACCCTCTCCTCACAGTGACCTTGCAGACGGCCCCTGGTGCCAAGCGCCAAGAGGAGCCACTCCGTGGGCATGGGCAGAAGGACAGAGCCTCTTCAGACCCACAGCAGTCCTTGCAGGAGGCACTCTCCTTACTGGGCAGCAATAACTGGTAAGAAAGGCCCCGCTCCCTCTGTGTCCCTCTCAGAGTTAAGGTCGGTCAGAAGCATGTCTTGCTCGTGCCTTGGAGTCCTAAGAGCCCAGAGAGCCAAAGGGCACTGGTGAAACCACTCCAGAGCAGGGAGAGGATGAAGACTGGAGAGCAGCCTTTTCTTGGCTTTCTTTTTGATGTCTTTTTGATCACTCCCTGGTGGATGCTTAATTCACACAGGGTTAAGGACTCCATTCCCACTGGGATAAGCATGAATAATCTGCCACGATGCATCTCCTTGTGCAGTCACCTTTGCTTTGCCCTTTCTCTTCTGCTTTCTCTTCCCCATTTCTCTTTGGTGCCCTGTGAGGTGCAGAGAGCTTCTGCAGGTGTGAGGGCTCTGGATGACACTCAGGGGTGCCCGTGGGATCAGTCACCAGCCCTGGGCTGCAGCCTTGATGCCTCACACACCTTCCTGTAGCTGAGGGCCTGCACAAAGCAAGTGCTCAGAGACAGAGTCGTTTGCACCTTTTAAATAACCTGTTGCTGTTGGGGGGGTTGTTTTAGGTAGGGGTTTTTGGGAAAAGCCAGAGTTTCAACAGTTCTTGCCCAGGGGTGGAATCTCCTGGGACATCCTGCTGCATTTTTGGGGAGTGTGTGAGGTGGAGCGGAGCGGAGCGGAGCGGAGCGGAGCGGAGCGGAGTGGAGTGGAGTGGAGTGGAGTGGGTGACAGAGAGGCCTAGATTGTAGAGTGGAAACTCAGCTCCAGAGAGTCAGTGCAGACCCTCCCTGCTGAATGCCTGCTGGGGCTGACAAAGAAGGAAAATGCCCCAATAACAGCCCCATGCAACTGTGTCTCAGGGACAGGTACAGGGAGGTGACAACAAACAGCAGCATGGCCCGGTCTCAGAGCTTCTAGGAAGCAGTGACAGAGGGGCCTCATGTGCCAGAGGTTTCAGAAAGGCTGTCTTCTTAAATGGCCACTCTGAAACCCCTCTCTTTGCCTCTTGGGTTTGTGAATGCTTTTGACAGCCACAGCATCCTGGGGTAACGTGTTCCACGATTTCATTAAGCGCTCCTTGAAAAGCACCTCCCATTGTTCAAATGAGCTGCCAGCCTGGTAATTTCAGAGGGTACTGCCTTGGTGGAGAGAAAAATCAATCTTCTGCCTTTCAGGGAGCTGAAGGAGAAGGGACTCCTCACCATCAAACACCTGGCTGGGTCCCATTCAGAGGTCCTGCTTTGTAGACTTCATGAGGTTTGCTTGGCAGTTACCAGCGAGGTGAGAACATTATTCTGAATTGTCCCCCATACTTCATACACAGTATGTAGAGTAGGTATGTGCTTGCTCATCTCCATGTGTGCTCAGGGTCTGCCTTCGTTTCTGGTTTTAGACCTGAGATTTCTAGTGTCTGTCAGCTATCTGAAGGATCTGTGGGTACATGCAGCTGTATTTACTGGCAGGTCAGGTATCTGACACTCAAAGATGAGTGTGGTGCCTTTATAATGCAATGTGCAAATGCAGAAAATTAGACACTAATGACATTATTTGCCAGAGTCCCAATCTCTTCCCAAGCTGTAATTCAACACTGCAAATTATTCTGTAGACCTGAGCCTGTGTTTTCTGTTTCCTGGCTGAGTGCTTCAGCTGCTGGTGTTGCTTTTTTGAACAGGAGCTCCTGACTCTTTTATCTTTATCACTTGTGCCTTTATGATTTGAAAGCAGCCCTTGCTTTAATTTTCTAGTAAAAGGGCCTAAAATCAAAGCTGTGGACATTTTAGAAGGGTTAAGTAGAACACTGAATGAAATTTTTTTTTTTAGGCCTGCAGCGAGCAGGTCTCAGGCCAGAAATTGGTGCCAGAGTAAGTGCCTTTCTGTGCTTGTACTCTCCTGCTCTTCCTGTACTTTTATGTTCCTCTGGACACAATGGGAAGTGTTGTCATTTCCTGGGATTTCTGTTGAAGGCAACTGGTTTTCTTTCCAAGGTGATTCTTATGTTTCCCCTCATGACTTCCCCAGGTGACCAACCTCCGTTCCAAGGTGTCCTACTCTGCCATTGTCACTCTGGGAGAGCTCTCTGTGACCTTGAAGAAGGGCATGGACTCTGAGGTGGATGAGGTTGCTCGGGTCCTTCTCCAGATGGTGTCCAGCTCCCCAGAATTTGTTCAGAAAGCAGCCAGTCAGACCCTGAGGATCATGGTGGAGAATGTGACTCCTGCACGAGCAATGACTGCTCTCATGGACATGGGAGTCAAGTAGGTTCTTTTTCTTTTAGGGATATTCTTCACCTTAGTGTGTGTGGGAGGGAGAAGGGATGAGACAGAGAATGGGAATGGTGGGAGGGAAGGGTCCTGTATCCTGCATCTTCTGTGAACTCAGTGACTTGATTCTCCAACCAGCCTCACTTCTTTCCTCTTGTCACCTATTTCTGCCCTCCGGCAGCCTATTAGTTCTCAGAATCACAAAACTGTAGAATATGGGGAGTTGAAAGGGGCCCATCAGGACCATCGAGTCCAACTCCTGGCCTTGCCCAGAACAGCCCAAGGGTCACACCAAGTGCCAGAGATTGTTGTCCAAATACTTCTTCAACCCTGTCAGGCTTGGTGCTGTGACCACTGCCCTGGGGAGCCTGTTCCAGTGCCCAACCACCCTCTGGGTGAAAAACCCTTTTTCCTGATATCCAAACTAAAGCTCCTCTGACTCAGCTTCCTGCTGCTTCCTGGAGTTCTCCCAGTCTGTCAAATTTTCCTAGATGTGGTGATCGGTGGGGAAGTGAAAGTGCCTGCAAAGGCAAAGGATAGAGCCTTGTGCTTTTGTGGGAAGAGGGACAATTGCAATTGCAGCTGTGAGCAGTGTTTGGTATTTCACAGTGCTAACCATAGAGGCCCTGGGAAAACCGTGTCTGCTCATGATGCCATTAACTTGAGAAATGAGGAGGGTCCTTGCTGGGGCATGGAGCACATGGGGGACAATCTGCTGGGTGTGGCACAGCCTGCACAGCAGGTGCAGCTCCTGCCAAAGGACTCTTGTATGATTGTCCTGGCCTTAGAGCTCTACTTTCTATTCAAACTGATGTTTCATTTAGCCTTGAGATGATGAATCACTTTACAGGCACCTTCACAGGCTGACTGCCATGGGACAGTTGAAGCAATTGCTGCCTTAAATGTTGGTGCTGGGCCTGATAGTTCCCAAGAGATACACTCTAGAACAGGACAGCCCGGCTAAACTGCCTGCCACCCTTTCCTCAGCTTTGCAATAGGGTCAAACATTCAGATGGATCCATTGCCAAGGCCCGCAGAAGAAACAGGCTGCATTGCTGGATATTCTGCAACTTCACGGCCCACAACGTGTTTTCCCTGCATTTGTTGTTTTCCAAAGTTCTGCAGATTTGGGGATAAATGGCTGGAAAGAGCCTCAATCCTGCTGCAGCTCTGTGTACTGGGTGCCCTCTGATGGGTCAGCATCAATTGTTCTTAATTTCTAAATTATTCATATGTCATCTATTTCTTTAATCTTTCTCAGAGTAAATACTGTGAAAGAAATTGAGTATCAGACAGTGCAGGGAGCATGAATTCTCCCTCCTCTGTGCTGGCAGGCCTTGTATACAGTGCTAACTTTGTGTTTAGCTGAGGCCAGAACCTTCTGCAGGTGTCTGAAGGTGTAGGGAGAGCCCAGGCTCCTTCCCCCAGCAAGGGCAGGGAGCAGCTCTGGCTAAGGCCGGCGCTGCTGCTGCTCCTTGTCCCTGTGCCCAGGGTTTGCTCTCTCCTCCCCAGCAGCCGCCCCGCCCCGGTGCGCAAGTGTGCGGCCCAACTCCTCCTGTCCCTGATGGAGAGAATTGGAGTCACCAAGCTTGCAGGCACACCCAGGGGTGAGAGGCTGCCACATGTGGCAGGGAAACTTGCTCGGGACTGTCACAAGGACACAAGGAATGATCTTCATTTCACCTCCTAAAACAGGAAAACCGTTTTGTGTCTGGCTATAAAGGTGAAACCACACAAGAGTGGAAACTAAAGGGAATATGAAGTTACCTCACGGTGTGAATAAGGCTCACAGAATCATGGAATATGCTGAGTTGGAAGGGGCCCATCAGGGTCATCGAGTCCATCTCCTGGCCATGTGCAGTGACCCCAAGAGTCACTCCATGTGCTTGAGAGCATTTTCCAAACTCTTCTTGAGCTCTGTCAGCTTTGGCACTGTGACCACTGCTCTGGGTTGCCTGGGCAAATGGCTGTACTGGAAAACCTGAGGTTGGCCAGCAAAAAGGAACATTGCCAACTTTTTCCTGTGGCTTGAAGGATTCTTTACTGAGATCAAAAGATCTCAGATCTGCCAGTCCAACACTTTTGTCTGGCCTTAGGTGGACAAGAAAAAGCCAAAATGTTGGCTAATGTTCAGCACTGAAGCATCCCAAACATGCATTTCTCATTAACTTCAGACTTTCCTAGAAATATTTCAGGGGTCTTTAGCCAACATATTCAGTCTTTCTAAACCTGTTCTGCAGATTTCTAGAATGCTGTTATCTGCCGCTCAGTGAGCTCCACGTTTCTTCTTGAAGAAAACTGTGGTTTCCTAGTGGCAAAATCAACCCAAACCACCAAAATCCCCTACCTTTGATGATGAAATTGCCATTAATAGCTGCCAAGAGCAACTAGCAGAGCAACTAGCTGCCCCTGTGCATACACATAGTATAGAATAATCAAGAGGATGCATGAGGTGTTTTGTCCTGGCTTCCCTGCCAGTTAAAGAAAGGCAAATTATTGTGCAATGGCAGCAAGACACTGCTAATAAGCTTTGACAACAAAGCAGATGTGTTTTGCTTGTTCCCTGATGCCACAGAAGCATACCCACAGTTTCAGAGTGAAATGGTATTTTTCTCTTGCCCCACATTTTCCTCTTGCCTTTTGTGTTCAGCTGACAGCACTGTGCAGTGTCAAGTGAGGTAAATTTCCCTCTTTGCTGAGTAGGTAATGCCTTCTCATGCAGGGATTGCACCTGATGAGTTTAAGATATCAGCCTCTTCTGTTAACACTCTTCCTTTTTTTGTTCACTTTTCTTTCGTTTCCTTCCTTCCTGCCTTCCTTCCTTAGGCATTATGGACAGGAGATGGTGAAGATGTTGCTCAATCATCAACAATTTAAAATGCTTTTGGAACGATCTCTTCCCCCCCATGACCTGGAAGATATTCGGACAAGAATTAAGAAGAAAGTAAGTGCTTGGCAGGAGAAATGTCTCCTTTGTGCAAGTATTGCCTCTGCTAATATGAAATCAAAGATACCCAATCTGTCTTTAGCTCATTCCTCTTCTGCTGAATCATTTTGCTCCTGGGAATGAGCTGTTAATCCTCAGCCTGTTCATCTGCAGACCACAAAGGAACTGATATTATTAGAGAAAAGTGGGGTTTTGAATATTTTCAATGTTGGTCACAAAGAGGAAAGGGAAAGAGGAGAAAATGGGTTTACATTTAAGTGTAAGCCCCCACCATGCTCTCTCTACTCTGCCCCCTGTAAAGCAATTAAGTGAGAATTGTGCTTCTGAAGATAACAGAGTCTTTGCAAAGTACACTGGAAATAGTAGTACCAAGAAAATTCCCAAATTTACAAAAGATGTCCCAGTCAATCCTAGTTACTACAATGACTGTCTGTCTTTTGGGAATACTGCCCTGCTGTCAAGCCCTGTGGAGCTGGAAGAAGCTTGGTGAATTCAGCAGCATCCAGTGGAAAATCCTTTGTTTGTTTGGGGGAGGATTTTATATTTTGTTATCGACATTATAGAAGGGAGCCTGCCTTTGTGCAGGAGCAAGGAGAGTGAGTGTTGAACCAAACTGACTTCCAACACAATGGGCCAACCCCCAAAAGAGTCCAATTTTTTCTGTTGATACCTTCACAAACACTTGTTGCCTACCAGTTTGCATTATTCCCATTTATGCTCAAGACTAAGGAATTTGGCATTTTAGACTGCTGCTCAGTCTGGTAGCACCCATAACCTGCCTTGGGCTATTGAAAACAAAGACTTGGCATCACTGAATCTCTGGTCGGTTTCCATCTGTAAGTTAGGAAATGTTTCCCTAAGCCTTGGTAGCAGTGGTCCTGGTTCTAACTTGTGTCTTAAACAGGGAATTTCCTGTTTTATATTCTAAAGATTGATGAGGTTTCTCTATGTCTTTGTAGGGGATGGAAAACCAGAAGGCTGAAGGCCCATCTGTCAAGGAGCCGGTGAAGGAGAGGAACGATGGCTCAAAGAAGCCCCAGGCCACATTGTCTTCTTGCAAACGGTACTGAGCACTTTTCTTAGATGTGACAAAGCACATGACAAGCTTTACATGTCTCTTCCTCAGGAAAAACTTTCTGGCAGAGATGACCAATGCCGCAGATTGTTTCCTTTCCCTACTCTAGGATATGCTCTAGGATAAAAAATGTCTACTTCTGCATTGTGCTGAACACAACTTCTCTGGAGGGGTTTCCACAAAAATGGAGAGACAAAAAGACACCCATTGGTTGCAGCTCAGACAATCCAGTGCAGTGGCAAGGGCGGTGCTGTGGAGGCTGGGAGAGGGCCAAGTTTCTGCTGCCTGACTTGGGACAAGTAAATTCAAACAGTGTTGTAATCATATTGTTGTGTATCATATTTCCAGAGTCTCATACCTTCTGGGTGGTTTTCTCACAGCCGCTCTTCACAGGAGTGATGTTGTTGCTTCTCAGTCATGGCTTCTCTCCAGCCCTCCCTAAATGCCTCACCCCCTTTTATCCCAGCTACCTCCATGGGCTACAGCAGCTGCCCAATTAAGGACATCACAGCTGCAGCCCATTTACAATAACTAGAATCAGGGCAGGGTCACTTATACAATACAGAGATCTTCTACTGCCATACATATATTTACTCAGGCCCCTATAAAACAGGGCATTTTTTTCATCTGAGTGGAGTCATTTTCAGATAGGTGTTTTGATGAGAAATCTCAGTCTGGAAGCAAGTTGCCATTACACAAAGGTGGAGTTCTCATCTGTGAGGTTTGGCCTGGCTGAATCATGGTTTTCTTTCCCTCAAACAGTACCAAGTTTGAGTAGTAAGTAGCAAGGCAATTCCTGAACAACTTCAGTCAACGGGTGTCTGAATGTGGACTTTCTGCCTTGATATTCCTGTCCTTCATGTAATTTGCTTGATGGACAGCATGCTTGGTTTATTTCCCCCTGTGCTGCAATCAGCATTTAAGACAGGAATTGCTCCTTGCTGTCTCTTCATCGCAGTTGCAGAGCTACTTGTACCTGTTCTCCTCTGATAGCAGAGGGGATTTATTTAGCTCTGTCCTGCTCAGCAGTGGCAGGAAAGTGACCACATGCCTCAGTAGCATAGCTACCATCTTCCTGTGCTCATGGAAGAGACAGGTTGATCAGGAGAATTGTTCCCAGTGGGGTTGTTAAGCTGTGCATCTAGTCTCCAGGGAAGCAAATGAAATGTGAGCGTAGTTCTGGGATATCTGGCTTTTTTTTTTTATCTGTTACTGATTTTCTGAATCCTTCAAATATGGCCCTGTTTATCTGTTCAGATGCATCTGAGCTACTTTTCCAGATTGTCATGCCTGGTTGTAGAGACACTTCTCCAGAGTGATGAGTTCCCTTATTCTAAGACACACATGTCCCATATGAGGAGGCATTTAAACCTGGAAGTAGTGTCTCTCTTTCTCCACAAAGCAATGTGACCTGTGTGCCCTGGCAGCCATCTGAAGATAGATCAGATGCATCTCATCCTTGGTTTTCCTGAGTGAGCAGTGGTGAGAATGTCACTTACAGATTGTCTCCTGTAATGATTGTCATGAGGTCCACGTTGTTCTTCAGAGCCTCAGGATTTTCCTGCTTGAAACACGTGGAATGTGATATGGAGATTTATTTACCAAAGGGTAATTTCTTAATTGGCCACTGGTGATGGTGTTTTGGATTCAATTGGCCAGTCTGGTCTGTCTGTATCAGATTGTCTGTAAGGGCAATGAGGCATGGCATGGCATGGCATAGCAATTGATCAGCCTTCTGGAATCATGGAGTCAATGCTAATTATTTCCTCAACGGGGATGCCATGCTATGATAATTATCACCAACAGGTCCTCATTTGGTTTTATTTTCCAGGGTGAAATCTACCTCTGATGGACGCCTCCTACACTGTGCAAAAGCCCAGGTCATGTCACCTCCAGCTGTGGAAGAAACAGAGCTGCTCCAGAAGCTTTACCATCTCCTGGAAGCCAAGGGGTTTCAGACAAGGATGGAAGGAGTGGAACTCCTCCTAGACCTGTGCAAAACCAGCCCCCAGCTCATCTCCACTAACATTGTCCAAGTATGTAGGGTATCTTCAATGGTCCTTTCCTTTAGCTCCTTTCCTAAGCCTGTAGCAGCAAAGTTAATTCAGTGTGTCTTGGCACGCCGTCCTGGCTGTTTGGGACACGCTGGTCCCTCTTACCCAGAAAAAATTTAATTCAGGTCCAGGCTTCAGGACAAGTTATTTCAGTCCAGCTGTATTTGTCTGGCAGGTGCTTATTGATGCTGTTCATCAGATGATGGCAGAATTTTCTGCTGGTGTAACTGCTGCTCTCTCCTACTCCCAGTTGGGTGAAGTGAAGGAAATCCAGCCCCTGAAAGCATGGCAATTGTTCTCTAGACCAAACATAGGTTTTGCATAGGGAAGAGAAGTATCAGGCTGGGTTGGTTTAAACCCAGTTGCTTTTTTAAGAATACTTCTATATACTCCATCTTGTCGTACACGGGCACAGCTCTGGCTACTCATTTCCCTTCTTGTTCCTATTCCTCTTGGTAAAGAGAGTGCTCACCCTTCTTGGGGGTCTGTTTTTCTCTTTGGAAAAGGAGGAAAACAGCTAAGGACTCATCTCTGCCTTCCCCTCCCAGTAGCTGCTTTTTCCCTTTTTCCAGGAAAAGGTGCCTGATAATGAGGCTGTCAAGGGACTGAACCTGCTCTAATGAGAGCTGTACAGCACATTACATTTCAGAAGTCCACCTGTTACTTAGAGAAATGGTCTGGATCCTGGAAGAGGATCCTGCACTTCTCCAGACACTGGCTCAGAAACAAACAAAAGAAAACTTAGATTTCCTCCAGCCATAGTTTTGGCAAAATCATAATTGCCCTTAGTACTTGAGGCAACTGTATAGAAAACATTGTAAACATCTGCTTCCATTCAAAGCAAAGGTACTCTTTAGCATTAATAAGTGGAATTAATTTAATGCTTTATAGATGGAGAGAAATACCATAGGAACTATTCTGTCCCCAGCCAAACCTCTTAAAAACAGAAGAAAATCTTTCAACCAGCATGAGGTTGTGCCACCATTCCAGTGAGTGGCCCACAGGAAAACAGTGAAACTGTGCAAGCAAGTGCTGACCTGACAGAAAGAATCACTTTCATCTTTGACATTGCTGACTGCTACATCCACTCTTCAAACAAAGACATTTGAATCCAACTTTCACATTGCTTGTTCTCTTCACAGATTTTTGAATATTTTGTCCTGAGAATATCTGACAGCCACAAGAAAGTGAAGCAGAGGGCACTGGATGTGCTGGCTGAAATCACAGGGGCCCTGAAAGATGCCTTGAACCCGGTGATCATTGGTTTGGTGGAGGGAATAACAAAGAACCTGAACTCAAAGGATCCCAGGGTTCGTGGGGCAGCTGTGAAAGCACTGGAAGAATCCATTGCTCATTTGGGTAAGGCTGAGCCCTGGCAGGGACTCTCCTCAGCTTCGTCTCTGTCTCTCCTGCACAAGAGAGCACTGAGTGCCTTGACAGCTGCTTTTGTCTGTGGAACACTCCAGCTGACACCCACCAGAAGCTGTGCAGGTGCAGTCCTTATGCACCATCCCCAACAGGCTGGAATGGGATCAGCATTTCCCAACAGTCCCAGGAGCCCTTGGCTCTGTGCTGCTTGTCTGAAGAGCAAGTCCTAGGCTACAGCTCTGCTACTGTTCAGGGGCAAAGGGGGTTTGGAGTTTGCTTGGGCCCTCTCTGACTTCCCAAATGAACAGCTTTGCTGTTGGCATGAAGGGACACTGACCCACCACAGCTTCTGCAGAGCAGCCACCTGGGAGGCTCTACATTAGAGGCATTAGCTGCCTATTTTCCACTTTTCTTCTTTGTCTTCTATTTTCAAAGAGGAACTTGTGATTCAACAAGTTCATTTCTTTAGAACAAAGAGGTATAAACCCAGCTGTCAATGATGCCTTGTTCCACTTGTTTTGCATGGGGCAAGATGGCCACAGCAATTAACTACATAGACAAGGGCTGCTCTAAATTCCTTTGCCACACACATTTATGTCAGCTCTGAAAATTCCGTACTGGGGGAATATGCCTGAAAAAAGGAGTGTTGAAGAGGTGGGTCTTCAAGGGGAGTTTCCACTTTCTCCTCCCCAGCTGCTCTGTGATCTCAGGAACTGTCTGACTCAGTGCCTTTCTGTGACCCAAGTATGGGGCTCTTCCTTTTTGCTCTGGGATGCAAAACCTTTTCACTGCTTCCATGTGACTGAACTCTCGAGGTCTCAGATGTAAAATGTTTTAACACAGCTCCTGGTACAGCAGACATGTTTGGATTTACAAATGTGAAAGGAGAGCTTTTCTTTTGGAATTTAAAACCCTGCCAAATATGCTGGAAGGAAAGAAGAACAGGATTAAAACATCTGCAGAAATGTGCTTGATTTTATAAAATGGGGTTGGCCCTGCCCTTTCTCCTATGACCTGAGAAAACTGAGCAGAAACATGTGTTTCACTTGTAGATAAAGTGTCACTGCTGAAAGAGTTCAGCTACCAATGGAATCACCTGAGTGGCCAAGCCCTGCTGGATGTCACCGAGCGTATCACAGGTATGGCCTCCCCTTCTGAGCCAAGAGCTCTTCCCAGGGAGTATTTACAGGCAATGCCTGTGAGCAGACAGCAGAGCAGCTCCTCCAAACCAGGAGATGCTGAGCTTGTCCCTGCTGCCCCATAGCCAAGGCAGGTGGGTTTGGCAGGTTTTCCCTGGCTGCTGCAGAGCTGGGCAGCACCTGAGATGGGAGCAGTGCTTGGCCTGGGGCTGAGCTCTCACTGGGGCATCTCAGAACCACCTCCAGCAAAGGGAGGGCTAAAAATGCCCCAGCTGGCTCTTCTCTGGGAAGCTCAGGGACATCTGTGATCTTTGAGGGGAAATGGTGGCAAATGCTGTTTCAGGGCATCAGTTTGTTTTGTCCTCACAGAATTCTTTTTTTTTCTCTTGGAAAGTTTTGAGACTGAACTGTGCAGGGCCTGGGGGTCACAGCTTAGGTCAAAACTCAACAGAGGTATCAGAGGCACGGGTTTAGTGCAAGGCAGCCTCTGGGGCACAGGGACAGAAGCAGAGTGCTGAGGCTCCCTGCCTGTGCTGTCAGAGTGGCCTTGGACTGAGCCTTTCAGGGTGTGCAAACAGTGTCTGCCTGTGTCAGCGCTGTCCAAAATGCTACAAATGCAGCTGATAATTGATTCCTCAGAGGAGCTTGCTGTGTCAGCAAGAGCCAAGGAATAGAAAAATTATAATCTCAATATATTGTAGAGAAGATGACTGATAGCCTTGCTTTAACTGGGGCTAAATCCACTGCTAATTATGCCAACATCTTTGAATGCAAGGTTTAATACACTTTGTGTCTTCATTAGGAATCTCAAAAGGGCATGTTCAGCGATTGGGAATGTCAAAGGCCCTTTAAAGAGCATTTGAAAAATATAGATCTCCAGCAATAGGACATTTAGTTTAGCAGTTCTTTTGATCTCTTTTTCAAATAAAGGAATTAACGATAAATTAGGACTACTTTAGAAAAAGCAGATGTTCTCTCTGAGATTTAGCAGGACCGGCAGCTGTTCCTCACATTCAGTAGTCACTGATGTCTTTAATTGCATTTAAATTCAAATGAATTCCCATTTTAAAATGGGTACCATAACCCTTTCTTGCTTAGAAGAATTGGTTTTGGGTACTTGCAGGAGCTCTTTCAATGTTGATGTCTGCTGGTGGATTAACAGCATAGAGAAAATGAAGTCTCTTTCACCACAGAATATTAAATTGCTGCTGAATAACATTTTGTCCCATTAGAAAATAAGAATGGTCTCCAGAGCATTTCAGGTTTCCATCTCTTAGCCAAATCTGCCTGTTGCAAGGAGCCTGTTGGTAGTAAACATTTGTCCGTGTTTAATACAGTTCAGTTCAGAAAATGGGCAGAGAGATTTCAGAGACAATATGAGAAAACACTCGTGTTTTGGTTACATTTCAGTCCCCTGTGTAGCATTTTTCTTTCTCTATGCCCCTATTTGAGTGGACATTATAAGAAAAAATGCCATTAACATTGGGAGGGGAAGTGGCATTAAAATGTGGAGATGCCCAAATGCCAAGGCAATGGGGTCTGGGTAATTGCCTAAGACACCCTGAGGTTTGAAACAGCTCTTTGTTGGGAGCCCCAAAAGCATTCTGCCAAAGACACCAGCTGGTCACTGATGTTTCTCATCCAGCTGTCAGGCAGCAGCCATCTGTGGTGGGCTGGAGTTTTGAGGTGAGTTCTAATCCTGCCCTTTGCTGTGTGCCACTGAGCACAGGGAAGAGCCAGATTAGACATTTGGCACTTGACATCAAAGTTACAAAAATGGAATCACCCCTTTTATTAGAAATCTCTCCATTTCCTCTCTATGGTACATTTCCAAATCTTCAGTGTTGGTTTAGACAACTTCTTAATGGAAATCAAAGGCAATTGGACATTTCATTCATTGTTCATGCAGAGATTGTGAAATAATTTAGTGAAGGTAGGAAGTCTGCTACAGGGACAAGGGCTCTGGTTGGAGAAATTATTCCTGAGGGGTTGGTGGTTCTGTTTCCAGAATGATCAGCTGCATTGCTCATTTCTGGATCAAGGGGCTCTGGGCGCTATATTGCTGATCTTGGCCAGAGAGGCTGGCAAGAAGCAGAAGCAGAGGTAGATCCCTGTTTGCAGTGAGGCTGGTGGGTAAGGAGCTGTGTCTCTGTCCCGGCAGTGCTTGTGCAGGAGGTTCATGCCAGGAGCCCTGAAGTCATCCAGCGCGACGCCCTGCCCGTGCTCTGGTCCTTCCTGGGGAACAAGGCGCTGCCTGTGCGGAGCGCCAATGTCCACACCGTGGCCACCAAGCTCGCCTCTGCCCTCTACAAGGTGATGGGCACCCAGCTGAAGAAATGTGCTGCCAGCAAGCCTCCACATGTGCGGGAAAACCTTTCCAAAATTTTGAGCTGGTGAAGGTGAGATGTTCTCCAGAAAGCTGAGGAAGTGCTGAGTTGGACACCTCTGGATTTGCCTTTTGAGCTGAGCCAAAAATGACAGAATCCTAAGGAAGGGTGTGCATCTGCCCCCACTCTCTCCATTGCCCTTCCTAGTCATGGCATGGGGGGCCTGAAGCAGCTCCAGACTGAAGACAAGGTGAAGGGCAATCATGTCTCAGCCTTACACAGAGGTGAGGGGGGAGCTGGGCCAATCTCTGCTGGGAGGAAGGGTCTTGTGGCAGCCCAGAGAAACTGTGCACATTGCCAGGGAACAGCTGTGCCTGGCATGTGCCCCTGCAATGAGCTGTGCTGCTGCCAGTGCCCCTGGAGCTGTGGGGCTGCTGAGCTGTGGGGCAGGCAGAGGAGCAGGAGGGTGCATGTGCAGCTGAGCCATTCCTGGGGAGCACAGGGCTCTGGGCTCCCTGCTGTCCCAGGGCAGCCCAGAGGCCAGGCTGTGCCTGTGCTAGCTCTGGGTAAGTGGCTCAGGGTTGTGCCCTGGCCTGCCTCAAGTGTCTGCCAGCAGGAGCATGTTTCCCTGTGCAGCTGTTTAGAAGTTTGCAGGAAATGTGTCCCAGGAAAGATGGAGCTTCAGATGCTTTAGATTGCATGGTGGCCTCTGTTACATTTTGCCTCTCTGTTAAACTTTGTGTCTCCATTTTGCAGATCTGGCTGGTTACAGTCTTACCGAGGAGTTTTCTCCGGACTCTTTCCATGTTCCCTCACCCACAAAGTCCTCGTCTCCCGTCCAGAAGAGCTCTCTTTCCTCCAAGCTCAAGAAGAAGCTGCCACCTGTATGAAGAGTGTTTGAAGAATAGGATTGATGCGTTAGGCTTCATAGTTACAGATGTACATATGTTCCGATCTTTAGATGTAGTTTTGAATTAATGTGTTTTGATTGTATCTTTAAAATTTGATGACATATTTTTAATTGTATATATTTTTGATGAGGAAAAGAAAATAAATAGATAAATAAATAAAATATAAATAAACCAAGAGAAGAATGTGAGACCAGGACCTGCTAGCCTAGAGATTATGGGAGTGCAGCTCACTCAATGTGCCAGTGTCCCACCACATCCTTTCCTCTTGGGTCTCTTCCTCTTTGGCCATGTTTTCTTTGTGTCATTTGTGCTGCTCTTTGTTACTTGGCATTACAACACGGTCACCTGTTGACCTGTTTGAGGGACAATGGATCCAAAAGATCCTGTCCAGTCAAAGGTTTTTGTCTTGATTTGGAAAGACAGGAGTCTGCTAAGGAAGGCAGGAGCCTCCCCTGAAATGGAGAATGTAAACTCTCCCCGCCTCTCCGAATCGCTATAAATTTTAAATTAAGGGGCTCTCATGCAAAAATATGGGAGCAGGAAATAACAGTTCTTTAATAGGGAAAGAAAAAAAAAAAAAGGCTAAAATAAACAATGCAGTACACTAGAACAACACTGACAGAGTCAGAACCCAACCCGACACCCTGCGGGTCAGGGTGTTGGTGGCAGTCCAATTGGAAATGTGGCTGCAGCCCTCCTGAAGTGTCAGGTGTGGTTCTGCTGGAGCGGGGGGGGATCTGTAGAGAAGGATGTATTCTTCCTCTGAAGACCCAGTGGGAGAAGAGACAGCTGCTGTTCCTCTGGATAATCCCGTGGAGAAAGCAGTGCTGGTGTCTCAAAAACCTCTGGATTATATCTGGGTAGCAATGCTTGGCTCCTCCCTCTGGGTGGAGCATCTCACAATGGGATGTTATAGTTCTTATCAGTCATGCAGTGACATTCAATAGTCTGTTATCAGCAGATGTCCCCTCCCGAGGGAGGTGTGAATGTGGTCACTCAAAGAGAGAGATAAAGCAAACTGCCCACTTGACAAAGGTAATCTGCCATACAGATGGTAATGGAAAACATCTTGCATTGCAATCTTCAACATTATCCACCCCTTTTTCTATTTCTATCTGCATCACAAAGAAACTTTTCACACAGTTCTCACTTAAGACTAGGTTTCCCTGTGGTACACAGCAGCTTTCTCCATTTTTCTGCATTACCCACCAAGCGTAACCAGGTCCTTGAGCAAAAACAGTTCCACGGATGAGTTTGTCTTTGCCTGAGGTGGGAGTAATCTTAACCGTCTTTCTTAAAATACCTTCCATGTGTACAACAGGGACTTTATCTCCATCCACTATGTGCAGCGGTTCAGACTGGGCAGGACCAGCTGAATTTATGGACTCTCTGGTGTTGACTATCTAGGTGGCTTTTGCTAGGTTTATTTTGCAATTTTTAAAAGCCCCCCTTTGAGTGCTTAAGGGTAGTTTTAAGTAGTCCATTGCACCATTCAACTTTCCTGGCAGCTAGTGCATGGTAGGGGATCTGATATATCCATTCAATACTATGTTCCCTGGCTCAGGTGTTGATAAGGCTATTTTTAAAATGGGTCTTTTTGTCTGACTCACTTCTCTCAGGGGTTCCATGTCTCCACAGGATTTGCTTTTCCAGGCCCAGGATGGTGTTCTGGGCAGTGGCATGAGACACAGGGTGTGTCTCCAACCATCCAGTGGTGGCTTCCACCATGGTCAGCACATAGCGCTTGCCCTGGCGTGTCTGGGGCAGTGTGATGGAGTCAATCTGCCAGGCCTCCCCATACTTGTACTTGGACCACTGCCCACCATACCAGAGCAGCTTCACTCGCTTGGCCTGCTTGATAATAGCACACGTCTCACAGTCATGGATAACCTGAGAAATACTGTCCATGGTTAGATCCACCCCTCGGTCTCGTGCCCACTTATAGGTGGCATCTCTGCCCTGATGGCCTGAGGCATCATGAGCCCATTGAGCTAGGAACAACTCCTTCTTATGTTGCCAACATAAGTCTATCTTTGACACCTCTATTTTTGCTGCCTCATCTACCTGCTCATTGTTTCGGTGTTCCTCATTAGCCTGATTCCTGGGGACATGGGCATCTACTTGACAGACTTTCACAAGTAGCTTCTCTAACCGAGCGGCAACGTCTTTCCACTCATCAGCAGCCCAGATCGGTTTTCCCCTACGCTGCCAGTTGGCCTCTTTCCACCTCTCCAGCCAGCCCTAAAGAGCATTGGCTACTATCCATGAATCCATATAAAGGTAGAGCTTTGGCCATTTCTCTCTCTCAGCAATGTCCAGGGCCAGCTGAACAGCTTTGAGTTCTGCAAGTTGACTTGATCTACCTTCTCCTTCAGTAGCTTGTGCAGCCTGTCCTGTGGGGCTCCATACAGCTGCTTTCCACTTCCGGTTCATCCCTACGATGCAACAGGAACCGTCAGTGAAAGGAGCATAGCGTGTTTCCTCTGGTGGCAGTTGGTTATATGGAGGAGCTTCTTCAGCACGTGTCACTGGTTCTTGTTTCTCTTCATCACTCAGACCAAAGTTCTCACTTTCTGGCCAGTTTGTAATTATCTCTAGAATCTCAGGGTGATTCAGGTTTCCAATACGGGTGTGGTGTGTGATAAGAGCAATCTATTTACTCCATGTAGCGTCAGTGGCGTGGTGGGAACCTTTCCTTTAAACATCCACCCCAGCACTGGTAGTCGAGGTGCCAGGAGGAGTTGCACTTCTCTACCAATCACCTCTGAGGCAGCCTGGACTCCTTCATAGGCAGCCAAGATTTCCTTCTCTGTTGGAGTGTAGTTGGCTTCGCACCCTATGTAGCTTCGACTCCAAAATCCCAGTGGTCGGCCTTGAGTCTCCCCAGGCACCTTCTGCCAAAGGCTCCAGGACAAGACATGGTTCCCGGCCCGGCTGCAGAGTAGAGCATGTTCTTCCCCTCTGGTCCTGTCCTGACTGGGCCAAGGGCTACTGCATGAGAGATCTCCTGCTTGATCTGGGCAAAGGCTTGTTGCTGTTCAGGGCCCCAGTGGAAATTGTTCTTCTTGCGGGTGACCAGGTAAAGAGGGCTCACAATCTGACTGTATAAGGGAATGTGCATCTTCTAAAAGCCTATGGCACCCAGGAAAGCTTGCATTACCTTCTTGCTAGTTGGTGGAGACATCACGATGATTTTGTTGATGACCTCAGTGGGAATCTGACGCCGTCCATCTTGCCACTTCACTCCCAGGAACTGGATCTCTCACGCAGGTCTCTTGACTTTACTCTTCTTGATAGCGAAGCTGACTTCTAGCAGAATCTGGATGATCCTCTCTCCTTTCTCAAACACTTCCATTGCCATGTTCCCCCACACAATGATGTCATCCATGTACTGCAGATGTTCTGGAGCCTCACCCTTTTCCAGTGCAGCCTGGATCAGTCCATGGCAGATGGTGGGGCTGTGCTTCCACCCCTGGGACAATCAGTTCCAGGTGTACTGCATGCCCCTTCAGGTGAAAGCAAACTGAGACCTGCATTCTGCTACCAAAGGAATGCAGAAAAATGTGTTAGCAATGTCTATAATAGTATACTACTTCCCTGCCTTGGACCCCAGCTCATACTGGAGTTCCAGCATAACTGGCACAGCAGCGCTCAGCGGTGGAGTCACTTCATTCAAGCCATGATAGTCCACAGTCAATCTCCATTCTCTTTCAGACTTGTGCACAGGCTAGATGGGACTGTTGAAGGGTGAGTGGGTCTTGCTGACTACTTCTTGGCTCTCCAGCTCACAGATCATTTTGTGGATGGGGATCACAGCATCTCGATTAGTCCGATACTGCCAGCTGTGCGCTGTCGAGGTGGCAATCGGCACTCGTTGCTCTTCCACCTTCAGGAGTCCTACTGCAGATGGGCTTTCTGATAGTTCTGGCAAAGTGTTCAACTGCTTGATGTTTTCTGCTTCTACAGCAGCTATGCCAAAAGCCCATCTGAGTCTCTCTGGGTCTTTGTAATAGCTGTTCCGGAGGAAATCTATGCTCAGAATACACGGGGCCTCTGGGCCAGTCACAATAGGATGTTTTTTCCATTCTTTCTCAGTAAGGCTCACCTCAGCTTCCAACAGGGTCAATTGCTGTGATTCCCCCGTCACCCCAGCAATGGAAACAAGTTCTGCCCCCACATGTCCTGATGGTATCAGGGTACACTGCGCACCAGTATCGACTAAAGCATCGCATTTTTGTGGTTCTGATGTGCCAGGCCATCAGATCTACACCATCTAGAAAATCTGTTTTTCCCGTGCCTGGCTAGAGGCAGGGCTCTTCTAACTCTGGGTATACATGGTAGAGGTACCTTCCAGGGGATCTGACAGATCATACTCAGCAGCTTGGTCATAGGAGGTTGAGGCTACCTTCACTTACTGGAGTTCTCTCAATTAGTGTTTCCCTCTTTGAGTTGATGCACCCATGCTGCCAGGACAGAAGTGGGCTTTCCATCCCACTTTCCCATGTCTTCTTCATGGTCATGCAGAAAAAACTACAGATCAACCTGTGGGGTGTACCCTCTCTCTCTAGCTGGGGGATGTTGGGCTCTGACTCTGGGGCCTGTGACTCGCACTGGTGCAGTGTGGGAACTGTTCTTCTTCACCTCCTCCTTCATCTCCCTCATTTCTTCTCTGAGTTCTTGGACTACGGCAGAGACACGAGCCTGCGTTGGGCCACTGATCATACTTTCGTAATTCTTAAGCATGTTGGCTGCAGAACCCACTGTCTCATGGTTGTTACCAGCATTAATTGTTGCAGTAAAGGTGGTGTATTGAGATGGCCCCAGATTTGCCAGGCTCCACAACATTTGCCCTGTGCACCTGACTTTGTTGGGGTCATTATCATGCTGTCCATCCCTCCCAAAGAGTACCTCTAATTCTGCCACTTCTCTCAGCTGTTGGATCCCTTCCTCAAGGGTCATCCAGCACATTCTATGGTGCTGGTCCTTCATTCTCTCCCTGTGGACAAACCTCTCTCTGACACTCGTTAAAAGCCATTCCCAGAGGGAAAGAGACCCTGGCTCCTTTACAACACTCTGACTGATACCTGAGTTGTGGGTCAAGGGTCCACAATTCCTTCCCTCACCACCATCCAGCTGGACGCTTGTACCCATAAGGTCCCAGACATGAAGTAGCCAGGTTGTATAAGCCTCACGTCCTTGTCATACAATGTCTTTGCGCAGACTAGAGAGACTTTCGTACAACAGGGACTCGGTGATGATCGCAACCTCTGGCTCCCCTGTGAGTTGTGAGGGCCTTCTTTTACCTGGGTGCTCTGATTTCTTCTTAGATCTCTTTGTTTCTACAGGGGCAACTGCTGCTGGCTGTGACTGCCTTTGCAATTCAGCTGGAACCGGGACAGTTGTAACATCTGTGGATTCTGCTGCTGCACTCTTAGACTTTCCCTCTTCAAGGCAGGGGAAGGGCTTCTCACCAGCTGGGGAAGTGTATTCCTTCAGCATCTGGCCCATCTCACGTATCTCCTTCACCAGACCCCCCCACCCAATCTGGGTAGTTCACATCTGGGGTGGGCTGTGGGGCAGGGTCAGGCTCTGGTGCAGCAGCATCCCTAGACTCTGGTGGCATATTAGATTCTGGGGTTGGTGTCAGGGTAGTTATCCAGGGAAGTCTCCCCTCCTCTCTAAATGCTAAATAGAACAGGCCTATCAGCAACACCAGCCACTGTATGATATTAATATTTAGAGTGGATCTGAACCCTTCAAAAACTGGTGGGGCAGACCCAAAGAGATGGTTAAAGGGTTGGGAGAAGACTTCACCTGGTGTCATTTCCTTACAGCAGGTGGCATTAATAAAGTAACCTCAAAAACATACAGTTAGTGTGTGATAGCTGTGAATCTGTGTGCCTGTTTTCCAGAGAAAGTTAAAAATCCATGAATTCTTCACCTTATTCACCCATAAAACAATCCAGATAACAGACACAGAAGCCTTGGTTATAGGACCCATGTTTGGATAAGGGCCTATAAATGGGAGAAATACAGCCATGATCACATGCCACCCAAACCTGAGCAAGCTGGACCACATGGTGTCGCTTAATGAGGTTTCTATGGCTACACACAAAAATTAGATTACTCAAGAACTGTTATTCCTTTTTTGTTTTTGTGCCCTCGAGCTGCACGTTGGGCACCAAAATGTGTCTGGGTTTGTAAAGACAGGAGTCTGCTAAGGAAGGCAGGAGCCTCCCCTGAAATGGAGAATGTAAACTCTTCCCGCCTCTCCGAATCGCTATAAATTTTAAATTAAGGGGCTCTCGTGCAAAAATATGGGAGCAGGAAATAACAGTTCTTTAATAGGGAAAGGAAAAAAAAAGGATAAAATAAACAATGCAGTACACTAGAACAACACTGACAGAGTCAGAACCCAACCCGACACCCTGCGGGTCAGGGTGTTGGTGGCAGTCCAATTGGAAATGTGGCTGCAGCCCTCCTGAAGTGTCAGGTGTGGTTCTGCTGGAGCGGGGGGGGGATCTGTAGAGAAGGATGTATTCTTCCTCTGAAGACCCAGTGGGAGAAGAGACAGCTGCTGTTCCTCTGGATAATCCCGTGGAGAAAGCAGTGCTGGTGTCTCAAAAACCTCTGGATTATATCTAGGTAGCAATGCTTGGCTCCTCCCTCTGGGTGGAGCATCTCACAATGGGATGTTATAGTTCTTATCAGTCATGCAGTGACATTCAATAGTCTGTTATCAGCAGATGTCCCCTCCCGAGGGAGGTGTGAATGTGGTCACTCAAAGAGAGATAAAGCAAACTGCCCACTTGACAAAGGTAATCTGCCATACAGATGGTAATGGAAAACATCTTGCATTGCAATCTTCAACACCAGCGCACACCAGATCTTGGCAGGGAATGTGCTCACACTGAGAAATTGCCAAATGACACTGAGAAATTGCCAACTTTCTGTGCCAGCAAACTGCTGGAATGATGCTGTGCAGGCATCTGAAAAATTCCAGATCTGGGCACTGGCGGTGTCAGCAAACACAAGATTGGGCTGGTGTAGGCACCAGGTATTTGCCTGGTTTGGCTTTCTTTGCCAGCAAATTGCTGCACTTGGGCTGTTGTGGCACAGGGAAATGTCCAGATCTGGGCATTGGTGGTGCCATCAAATACCAGGTCTGGGTGGTGACAGTCTTGGCACCAGGAAATTGCTGTGTTTTGTCTTCTTTTTCCAAAAAATTGCTGCTCCCCCATTGGTGCATCCTGTGTCACCCCACCTTATCTCCAGCCGTGGCTCCCTTCTCCATTGGATCATTTGTACCCTGACCCCTCCTGCCTTCCTCCACTTATATACCCTGGCCCCAGCCCTGCTTCTGGCTCTTCGCCTCTGGTTCCCTTCAGCAGAGGTTGTGTTCCTGCTTGCTCCTGTTTCCCTTTTCACCCTCACTTCACCTGGACCCTGGGATTCTCCCTTAATAAACCTGGCTGGATCTGCTCTGCGAGGAGTCCTCTCATCCCTCTGGTGAGGCTTTGATTGCACCATGCGGGCTCAGGGTCTGCTGGGCTGGGGGAGTTGTCAAGGCAGCCCCAAGTGGAGATGCTTTCGGTGCTGCAGGCACCTGACAGCACCTGCCTGGGGAAGCTGCTCTGGCCACCCACAGCAACCAACTCCTTTTCCCAAGCAGCAGCTCCCAGCATCCTCCACCAAAGCCCAGAGAGGGAGCAGCTGCCCTCAGCCCTGTCCTTTACGGCATCCCAATTCTCATGGAATGTCCTCCCTCGGAGAGAAACTCCCAGAGAAGAGAAGTTTGACCAGACCCCCTCCTCCCCTGAGCTTGATCACTTCTTTTGTTTCTTAAGGATCCAGTCCATCAGAGCAGTGGGACTGCACTGACAGCTGGGACACCAGCAGGGGATCACCCCACACTGCCCAGTGTGCACCAGGCTCAACAAGGTCTGCTTCCCCCCTGATTCTACCAGGCCTCTTCCCTTGGCTGTGGTTTTGCTGGATAGTGGGTCAGGACAGTGAGAATCTCCTTCATCCATTCATTCACTATTTAGGGCCCTGCAGACACTTCCTCAATTTCTCTCCAAGGTGACTTCAGCCCACCAATGATGTCACAGCTCTTGTCCATCGGGTCAAGAATCCCCCAGGAGGACACTCTGGTCTCTCCTCCAAGGACACAAAGCAGCAAAACCCCCAAGGAAAATCTTCCTCCTTGGGTGAGTTCCAGAGCAAACAGTCAAGGCAGTGACCTGAAATGTTTTCCCAGCTGGTCAATAACGCTTCTCTGATGGATCCACATTGTCCCTGGGGAAAGAGATGTGCAGAACCCTTCACTGTTGCCCTGGAATGTCAAACAGGAATCGCAGCCACAGACAGCTCTCAGGAACCACTTCACTGTGGATTTTCCTTCCTGGAAGCCCAAGATGTCTGAATGTCCTCCTGGTGCCTAGGGCCTGGGCAAACAGGGCTTGTCAGAGATGCTGGCAGGGCACCAAGATCCCTCCTCCTCACAGGGCACCTCTGTTACCCCAATTAGCTCCGAGTGGCTGCCTGGTGACAGGTGCCCACTTCCCCATGTCCCTGGGATGGGTACATCCTGCTCAGGGCCAGTGCTGGCCTGGGCCCAGAGCCAGGGCCATGATCCAGGTGCTCTGGGAGGGCTCCATGGCTGCATGTGTGACAGGATGAGGGGCACGGCAGGGCATATTCCCCTCTGGACAGTGCTCTCGGCATGGAGCTTGGTCGGGTTTGGCATCTGCAGGGAAAGGGATATCAGGTTGTGTGGATGTGGGAATTGTCACTCCTGAGCTATTCCCCAGCCCTCAGCCTTGTCTGCAGGTGATGAGCATTGCCCAGTGCTCCCCAGTGTCTGCAGTATCTGAGATGCCAATCAGCCACCTGATCACATGTCCCTTGTTCCCCTTGTTCTTCCACATGTTGGTTTTGGGGCCGGGCTCAGCTCTGGGGTGTCCCACAGGGAAAGCTCTGGGAGGGGAGGGGCAGCAGGAGATGGGGGATCTGGCACTGGGGGCTGTCGGAAGATGGATTGTGTTGGAGTGGGGGTTGTCCCCACAGGGTCCCCAGGTGCCTTTGTCTCCCTGCCTGCCCCCCTTGGCCCCCCAGGTGCCTGGGCCCTTCCAGGACCAGCTGCCCCGTGCAGGAAGCTGGAGGGATGCCGGGCAAGGGGGCTGGATCCGTGCCACAGGTGGGGTGGGATGGACTCTGTGCCAGGGCTGGGCTTGTGGCCAGGGCTGGGGGCTGTGCCAGGCTGGGCTTTGGCCTGGGGGCTGGCAGGGAGGGTGCAGGGAGGAGTCCCGGCAGGGATAAAGGTGCTCCTCACCTGCTGCAGCCTCAGGCAGCGCTGCCCAGAGCCAGAGGAAGATGAAGGTGGCTGTGCTCATTGTGGCCCTGCTGTTCTCCATCCTGCTGTGCCTCGCAGCACAGGCCAAGGTGAGGCACCAGCCAAATGCGATCCTCACATCCTGCCCTTTCTGGCCTCCCATCCCACCCTTTTGGTCCCTCCTCTGTGTCCCATTCAGGGTTCCCAGGTGCCCTCCCACTGACCATTCCTGAGGCCTTTCCTTCCATGCCCCCACTCAATCCTTTGCCTTTCTTCCTGGCCACTGCAGAGGGGTCACAGAATCACAGAATCACAGAATTTTCAAGACTGGAAGAGACCTATAAGATCATCTAGTCCAGCCGATGTTCAACTGTTCAACTAGATCATGGCAGCAAGTGCCACATCCAATCTTTTTTTGAATTCTTCAAGGGATGATGCCTCCACCACCTCACTGGGTAAATGATTGCAGTTTCTGACCACTCTTTCTGTGAAGTATTTCCTTCTTACTTCTAACTTACATCTAGCTTGACGCAACTTGAGACTGTGTCCTCTTGTTCTATCCGTTGTCGCCCGGAGAAAGAGGCCGACCCCCAGCTCACTACAGCCACCCTTCAGGAAGTTGTAGAGAGTGATGAGGTCACCCCTTAGTCTCCTTTTCTCCAGGCTGAACAACCCCAGCTCCCTCAGTCGCTCTTCATATGGCTTGTGTTCCAAGCCCCTTATTAGTTTCGTTGCTCTCCTCTGGACACGCTCAAGTAACTCGATGTCCCTCCTAAAGTGAGGGGCCCAGAACTGGATGCAATACTCCAAGTGAGGCCTCACCAGTGCCGAGTACAGGGGAAGAATGACCTCTCTGTTCCTGCTGGCCACTCCATTTCTGATACTGGCCAGGATGGCATTGGCCCTCTTGGCTACCTGGGCACACTGCTGGCTCATATTCAATCGACTGTCAACCAGCACCCCCAGGTCCCTTTCCACCTGGGCACTATCCAGCCACTCCATCCCCAGCTTGTATCGGTACAGGGGATTATTATGGCCGAAGTGCAATACTCGGCACTTGGACTTATTGAAGCTCATCCCGTTTGATTCTGTCCATATGTCCAGCCGTTCCAAGTCTCTCTGAAGAGCCCTACACCCCTCTAGTTGATCTACACTCATTCCCAATTTGGTATCATCAGCGAAACTACTAATAAAAGACTCTAAGCCCTCATCCATATCGTCAATAAAAATATTGAACAAAGCTGGTCCCAACACAGACCCCTGAGGGACACCACTGGTGACTGGTCGCCAGCTAGATGTGACACCATTCACCAGCACTCTCTGGGCCTGGCCATCCAGCCAGTTCTGAACCCAGCAAAGGGTATTCCTATCCAGACCACGGCCAGCTAGCTTGTGTAGGAGTATGCTATGGGAAACAGTGTCGAAGGCCTTGCTGAAATCCAGAAAAACAACATCTACAGCCTTCCCTGCATCCACTAGCCTGGTTACCTGGTCATAAAAAGTGATCAGGTTAGTTAGACATGATCTACCCCTCCTAAATCCGTGCTGGCTGGGTCTGATACCCTGGCCATCCTGCAAATTTTGCATGATGGCACGTAATATGAACTGTTCCATTATTTTGCCAGGTATAGATGTCAGACTGACTGGTCTATAATTGCCAGGATCATCCTTTGCGCCCTTTTTGTGAATGGGTATCACATTGGCCAGCTTCCAGTCATCCGGAACCTCACCAGTAATCCATGACTGTTGGTAAATGATAGAGAGTGGCTTTGCAATCTCATTTGCCAGCTCTCTCATCACCCTGGGGTGGATCCCGTCTGGTCCCATAGATTTGTGAATGTCCAAGCATTTCAATAGTTCTATAACTGCCTCTTCCTGGATAATGTGGGGACCATTCTGTTCCCTAAAACCATCTACCAGTCCAGATGGACGGGAGTCTTGAGGGCAAGTCATCTTCTCTTTAAAAACCGAGGTAAAATAGGCATTAAACACTTCTGCCTTCTCCTCGTCTGTAAATACTAAATTCCCACCTGTGTCCATTAAGGAACAAAGGCTGGTCCTACCTTTTTTCCTACTATTAATATATTTATAAAAACATTTTTTGTTATCCTTAACAGCGGTCGCTATCCTGAGTTCAAACTGGGCTTTGGCCTCCCTAATTTTTTTCCTGCATACTCTAGCAGCCCTCTTGAATACATCCTTGGAGACCTGACCCTTTTTCCAACTCTGATACGTCCTCTTTTTATTCCTAAGCTCTTCCAAGATCTCCTTACCCAGCCAGGCTGGACGTTTGGCCCGTTGACTGATCTTTCGGGATACAGGAATGGTTTGTTCCTGCGCCTTCAAGATCTCTGCCTTGAAGTAAGCCCACCCTTCCTGAACTCCTTTATTTTTAAGGGCGGCTTCCCAAGGGACACTCTGAATTAATCTCTTAAACAGGCCAAAGTCCGCCCTCCGGAAGTCCAATGTACGAGTTTTACTCGTGCTCCTCCTAATATCGCCAAGTATTGAAAACTCTATTATTTCATGATCACTCTGCTCTAAACGACCTCCAACCATCACATCCCCCACCAGCCCATCCCTGTTTGTAAATAACAAATCTAATGTAGTCCCTTCCCTGGTGGGTTCATCTACCAGCTGTAACAAAAAGTTATCTTCCATAGTTTCTAAGAATTTTCTTGATTGCCTCTTTACTGCTGTGTTAAATTCCCAGCAGATATCTGGTAGATTAAAGTCACCAACAAGAACAAGGGTTGATGCTCTTGAAACGTTGCACAACTGCTTATAGAATAAATCGTCGACTTCTTCTTCTTGATCAGGTCGACGATAACAGACTCCCAATATGATGTCGGCGTAGTTGGCCTTCCCCTTGATTCTTATCCAGGTCCCCCTGTATAATTCCCTGACTCACCCCCACTCCCACAGCATCTCCCAGTCCCGTTGGTTTTGTCCCCACCCATCCTCATTCTTCTGTCCCCACCAAGCCCCTCCCTTGCCCACCCATGTCCCTACACCTCAATTCCTTTCTCCTCCCCTGTACCTCACACCTTGCTCCTTCCACACCCTCAGCCCTCTCCCCTGGGCCCTCAATTGACCCCAGATCAGTGTCTTTGGGTCTCCCCTCACCTCAAACAGATCTCCTTGGAGGCCCTGAATTCCCATCCTCTGCCTGCATCCTGCTCCCTGCTCCATGTGTCCCCCTAGCCCCACAAGGCCCAGTCCAGACCCAGCCTTTGTTCTCCTTTCCAGGCACTCCTGGAAGGAACCCAAGATGATCTCCGGGAGGTGAGTGGGCTGCTGGCATTGGAGGGCATCCCCTCAGGGAACTGGGGGGCAGTGGTGTCTCCCCATCCCTTGCTGGCACCAGGGACATCCCAGTGACCAGTGAGGTCTCCTGGTCTCTCTGCAGTTGGATTTAGACAATGTTGCAGCCGTGGAGACGCCTCTGGTAGGTACCACGAGTTCTGCTGGTGTCAGATCCTCCCCTTGTGTAGCCACCACAGCCCAGGCCATCCCAGTCTGTCCCAGCACAGCCCAGTGCACCCCTCCTGAAAGCCCAGACAATGCCCTGCCCCAGGGCTCCTCCCCAGGGAAGCCTTTGACCAGGGCCCTGCTACATTCCCATCCCTGTCACCCCAGGACCCCCTGGATGAGCCAGGACACATCCCCTGCCCCAGCTGTGCCTCTTGGCCAGGAGCCCAGCACTTCCGGGCAGCAGCACAGCAGCTCCTGCACCCCATTGCTGCCACAGCCTCTTCCCCAAGGGCCCCCTGCTCTCCCCTGCCTCCCAGTGCAGCCCGGTGCCCCCGGTGTGTCTCTAACGTTGCCTTTGTCCCCAGCCCCCTGTGGCTAAACAGCTGTGGGCTCTCCTGCGGCAGAAGCGCCTGGCTGCCTCTCTGGATGCCTAGGTGAGCTGTGCTTGCAGGGACAGGGCTGGGGACAAAGCCCAGCCATGGCCCAGTAGGCTCCAGAGGTCACCTTCTGGGGTTTGTCTTTTAGCATTGGAAGGACCAGTGTCCTTTTTCCTCTCCAGTGGCATGAAAAGATGATCATCCTTGGAGGAACCCCTGATCCCTTTGAGCCCTGGGCCATTTTCCCTGAATAATCAATCATCAAGAATCAATAAACCCTTTGAGCAAAAATTTGCTCTGTGTCTGTGGGTCTGGATTTCCTCCTTTCCAGTGGTCCAGGCAAGTCAGGCCAGGTCTGGGCTCTGCTGCCTTGACACAGTCTGTGCTTTCCCCCAGACAAATGGTGTGTTGGGAGCTGTGCAGAGTCCAGGGGGAGTGGGTTGAGTAGGTGGGTGGGTGTCCAGGTGGTGAGAAAGGCTTTGGTTCACTGTGAGTGTGGTAGGAATGGCCTGTGTTTAAAAGAAAAAAAATAAATCAAAAAAAAGTTTTCTTTTAAAACTTTTTCTCCTTGTGAGAAATGACTGTTCACTTCTCAAAATTTTGAAAAGTTTATTAAAAGTTTAACAAAAATTCAACAAGAGGACTAAATAAGAGAAAAATTACAGTACTGGGAGCCTCCCCCACTTCATGACTGGTAACCACGTGGCTGGCTCATACACACAATGGCTGCTCTCCCTTATATTTCCTTGCTGTTGCAACAGGCAGCCCCAGCTCCTCCCAAAGGCTGTCTGTTGACTCTCCCAAAGGCTGTCCATTGGTGTAAACTGCTTTCTTGGAACTGGATTGGAGGGCAGGTGTTGCTAAGCCATGCCTCTTAGGAACAATCTGCCCCTCCCCAAATGCCCGGACTACCAAGATCATACCAGGATAACAATGCTGGGTGGGGGGGACACATTGCAGTAACATAACTATACATCTGTACAACTTCTCTTAACACACTTAGCATGTTCACCCTTTAATTGGGAAAGACAACCATCTCATTACTCATCTCAAACACTGTGGCATTCACATTCTCTGGAAAAATCCCTCCGCCCAGGATTCTTCTCCTGGGAAGCTGAGAAGCCTTAGAGAAAAAGGAAAACAATTCTTATCTCATTTGCTTCTCCTGTGTTGTGCTCATGTGCAGAATGTGTTTGGAGATTGTTTACCCACAGGTGATTTGTTTGATTGGATTCTGGTGTGACTTATTTTGACTCATTGGCCAATTATGGCCAAGCTGTGTCGAGACTCTGGAAAGAGTCAGGAGTTTTCATTATTATTTTTTGAACATTTACTAAGAATCCTTTCTCTGTTCTTTAGTATAGTATAGTAGAGTAGAGTAGAGTATAGTATAGTATTCTTTACTATAAGATAGTATTATAAAGTAATAAATTAGCCTTCTGACAACATGAAGTTAAATGCATCATTCCTGTCTTCATCAGGCATCCCTGCAAATACAATATAACACTCCCAAAATTCTTGATTTACTCAAAAGAATTTAAATGCCAAAAAAAAAATCTTCCTATGTCAAAAATTGAAATTATTTATTGGTCTTGAAATTTGGTTCCCTGGTGGGATGGGGCTGCTGGGTCTACCTGTCTATGGGGCACTGTGGGGCTCTGGGGTTTCCTGGATGAGGGGCCCTACATGGTCGCCTGTAATGCCTGGCCACAGTGGGGTAGAGCCACTGCGGTGTCCTGGGAAAGGGCGAGTGGTTCTACCTGGCTCTGGGGTCGTTCTTGGCCGCTGGGTCCATCAGCTCCAGCAGGACTTGGGTGAATTTTGGGGTGGGCCAGGTGGATCAGTTGTCCCCGGCCATCCTGAGAGCTCACCAGGGCTCAGTCGTGTTCGCTGACTCCAGTTCCAGTACTGAAGGAACCACTGAAGGCACTGCCCCAAGGAAGCCTCACAGCAGAACTGGCACAGGGCATTGCCCTGGCAGAGGGACAGAGAAAATGTCTTGGCCGTGAGCAGCACGAAAGCAGCCAGAAAGCCCCTGGTGCAGGAGTTCCCCACCAAAGCAGATTGAAGGCAGGTTTGGGTTGCATTTCTGCTGTCCTGGCAGTGAAATTCTGGGCAGAGGGCACAGAGGTGTCTTCTCCACGGGGCTCCAAGGTGACACCGAGATGCTGTGAGGGAGCTGAGCCCTGCCTGAGGGCAGACTCAGCCCAGCAGGAGCCCCGGGCTGACACCGTGCTGGAGTCCACAGCTGGCTCAGGGGCGCCACGGTGCCATGAATGGGGAACAGCTTCCCCTGAAACAGGGAGAGCTGAACCTTGGAGCCACCTGCTTCACAGCTGGAATGGTGTCAGCATCAGGGAGCAGACTAAAGACGAGAGGGAGGCCTTTGGTGTGAGATTCTGAGGAAGCTTTATTCGTCAAAGGGAACAGGCATCAAAGAGCCTCAACCACCAGTGTGCTCAGGATTTTATACAGCACTAGAACTGCGACTGAGCATGATCACTGAGCCAACAGAAAATCAGGGAGGAAGGAGCAAAAGGAGGGGAATACATCTCAGGGACCAATGGGGATAAGGGGGTGGAGAGTGCAGGTCACATGGGCCAATGGGGTCTCATACATGAGGGGAATTCTAGAGAGGCGGAACCTGCAGGGAAGGGGTTTATGGGAGACTGACAGGGAAGGGTCCAGAACAGGGGCAGAGTTTACAGGGATGGATAGGGAAGGCACTGGAATATAAAATGGGGATTATAATGATTGAAGGGTAAAAGGGGAGGGATATAACCTGGGAATAATCTTGGGGAAGTGCAACATAGAGGGGGTGAACTGGAACAGACCATCCAAAAAACTATGAAATAAAAGGGCACTACAACAGCCCTCGATAAAGAGGGATGCAGCACACGTTTTATGGTGCAAAAAGAAAGGATTAATCCTGTGCTATTTTTATAGGGTCTTTTTCTAAGCCTTTTTATAGGGTTTTTTAAGAACATCCCCTGTCTATCCCCAGTTGGTCAGCAACAAGTTGTTACCCTGTATTGATTGGTCACTCAAACCCCTGGTGTGTACGTGCAGGAAAAGTTGTTTGTGAGAGATAGTATTCATTTTTCTATCTAAGAGTGAAAAAACAGTTTATACAGGTGGCTAGTCTTTATCACAGTCCTAGAGCTCTTTTTCAAGGAAAGTAGATTGTTTTCCACAGTCCTAGAGCTCTTTCTGAGGAAAAACAAGTTGTTTTTCACTGCTCCACAACTCTGTTCTCACTAAGAGTTGTCAGCTTTCTCATGGCTTCTGTCGGCTCAGGTCAGGATTCAGTTTTTCAGCCTTTGGCTGCTGTTTCACCACCACAGAAAACATCATTACTGTCCCAAAAAATAAAAGCAGCTGAGATGCAGCTCACTGCCTTCTAGAAAGTGAAAAGAGATGGACGTGCCTGGTGGCCCACGAGAGAAATGGTGGTATTGAAAATGTGAGAAGCAAAGTTTTATCCATAGAGACAGTGCCTGACCTCAAGGAAGACCTTTCCTACCAGTCAAGACTTCCTTAGTGGCCTGGGGTGACATTATGATGCTTGTATCCCCATTCATATGTTCTGTGCCTTTAAGACCGGCTCTGAAGAGTGGAAGTTTTGTTTGAGTTTCTCTTATCAGGGACACAGAGACGGGCAGGACATAGGGCTGTTTTGGCTTCTTGCTTTCAGCTTGCTGCTTTGCTTGCTCTCTTTTCTGCTGTTGCGTCTGCTCTGCTTTGGCCTCTCCTTATTAGCTAGTTTAGCTAAACAGTCCAAATTCCTTCCTGGACTGTTTCTCCTCTCCTGTTTCTGTGACCATCTCGAACCTGCTCCGGACTGGGACCTGGGAACACCGATTTGGCTGCAGCAGCTGCCCCAGCGCCGGAGGGAGTGAGAATAGAGCAACCACCCCCGAAAGAGACTTTCTGATTTTGTCATCTTTCTCAGAGTGGTGTTATCTGGTATTGTTCATTTTGTGTGCTGCGGGGTGCTGTGTCTGTCAAATAAACAGGTTCTTTCCACTTCTCTCTGAGGAATTCTTCCCGAACCAGTTGGGGGGAGGGGCTGTGTGGGTTTGCTTTCTGGAGGGGCCCTCCTTTGCAGATTCTTTAACAAATTTGCCCTAAACCAGGAAACTTAGGGAACAGCCTGCTTCAACATCAATTATAAATTAATGTTATATTGCCTCTTATGGAAAGAAAATTAATGAGAGAAAATCTTGAAAATGGAAAAAAATCATTTGAGGTAATTGCTCATTGAAATATTTTTCAGTAATTTCACTCCTGACAAAATTAATTCTTTAAGATAATTCTGGTAGAGGTGCAGTTCCTTTGGGTTTTGTGCACTCTGAGGAGTCCCATGGGAGATTTGGTGCCAACTCCATGAGCCTCAGTTCCTCAAAGAAGATGTCACAAATGTCCAAGAAAAGGAAGTGCGAAGCAAAGGCAGAAGACACCTTCCAGGGCCCAAGATAATGTTCTCCTCCCCACTGGATTTTTGCCCTGGTCAGATGGGACTGTCCAAGGGTGAGGGAGACTTCCTGAGCAATCCTTTGCTCTCTGGGCACTGATCAGATTGATGCCGGGAGAGGCTCCCTGGAGCAGAGGCTGGGCAGAGTTAAAGGAATAAAGCAGGGATTTATTAAAAGCCCTTCAAAGGATTCACCTTGAGCAGGACAAGAGCCCAGCTGTGGCTACACTCAAAATGGATGACTGGTCAGGAGTTTTCACACTTTTATAAGGTTTGGTCCATTTAAATATTGGGGTTAATTGTCCAGTTACAGCCTCAGGTTATGCAGTCCCATCATCCCAGTTTACTCTCCTCAATTCGCTGTTGTTTGCACTTTTTGGGCCTGAAGCTGCAACAATGTCTGGTTCTGGGGCTGGAAAAGGATTGTTTTGTCTGACTACACTGTGAAGAGAACTTGCTAACACTCTGTATGAAGTCCAGAGTTACAGACTAATGCAATACATAATTGGGAAATATGATAGCTAAAACTGAAGGCATCAGCCTGTTCAATGTTCCCTTGGTTCCATGGGGATCCACAGTGTCACAATGGCCACTTGTTCCCATGAGGTTCCCCAGTGTCACCGTGGTGTCCTTGGACCCACCTGGTCCCAAGTGACCCATGGTTCCATGAGGTTCCCCAGTGTCACCATGGTGTCCTTGGACCCACCTGGTAACAACTGACCCATGGTTCCATGAGGTTCCCCAGTGTCACCATGGTGTCCTTGGACCCACCTGGTCACAACTGACCCATGGCTCCATGAGGTTCTCTGGTGTCACCATGATCACTGTCAGAGGCTGGATGAGATCAATGTCCTGACACACCATGGGACAAGCTGTAAATCAGTCACACAGTAGGGACAGTGCTAACCCAGCCCTGATTACCCGAGTGATCAGAAATCCCACCTGGGGGAGGCCCACAAAGGCCCGGCGGCTTAAAAACATGGAGCACAAGGTCAGCCCCTGGTATGGACTCTGCCTTCTCCTGGGGTTTGTGTCTCACCTGCACTGGAACCCTAGGAACTGATAGTCATATGCGTGTCTTTCTATAGAGTTTCTGTCTTTCTGTCTCTCTCTCTTTCTTCTTCTTCTGATGCTCTTTATATGGAACATTTTTAGGTACCTCAATAGCTTACGTGTTCAATGATTTCTAGGTCAAATGAGCTAGGTTAATGAAGTTACTGCTATGATGAGTGTTTTATGTATAATTGGATGTTGCATTAAATCCTCTTCCAAAGTTTCTTGGTTTTTTGTACTTTCCCAGTAAAATTTTGTGTCATTTTGACCTCTTGAGAATATCTGGCTGGTGTTTATCCTGTGCACCAAACTCAAGTAAACGAGCCTTTGGTCATCTCCAGCATTTCAGTGTTTTGGGCTGTTACACCCCACAGGCTCACAATGGCCTCTTGTTTCCACACTGGCCCCTTGGTTCCATGTTACATGGCTTTGCATGGGTCTTCAGGGGTGAAGAGATAGCCGAGAATCTTGCTTCATGATCAGAAGGCTGGATTTATTAATTTATGATATATATTACATTATGACTATACTAATAGGAATAGAGAGGAAAGTTCAGAAGCTGATAAGCTAAGAATAGAAAAGGAATCAATAACAACAGAGCTCAGCTTGTCTTTGATTGGCCCTTAATTGTACACAAGCAACATGGACCAATCACAAGTGCACCTGTTACATTCGAGAGCAGCAGATAACAATTGTTTACATTCTCTTTCTGGGGCCTCAGCTTCCCAGAAGGGGAAAAATCCTAAAGAAAGGATTTTTATGAAACATATCGGTGACAGTTCCATGGGGCCCAACAGTGCCACAATGATCCTCTTAGTTCCACAACTTCCCACAGTGCTGTAGAGAATACATTGTTAAAGGAGTAAAGTTCCAATGATAGTTCTAGATTGTTTGTTTAATGTTTTATAGTTATGTAAAATTCACTAATAATTGTTTGTCAAAGGTTTTATAATTATGTAAATCCCCTTACCATTGGGTATTGCCCCTGCTGCTCCCACTCTCATCTTAAATGGCGAACCAACCGAGACCATAAAGAAGATGATTACATCAACTAATAAGCAAATATGAAACTCCCATAAGACTTAGCAGAAAAGGATTACATAACAAAAACCCCTAGAACAACGAACCACCATGCAAATAAAGAATCAAAATAACGCCTCTAAACAGAGAGAACATCAGACAATATCAAAGGCCCTGGTCAGAAATTCTTCCTTTCATCACCCTAACCAGAGTGGGCCAAGAGCAGTAAAAGATTATTAACCTAAAACCAACAGGCATCTACTCAGACACTCTCATGAGGAAAGAAGACCCAGCTCTGCTGGACGGTGGAGCTGACCTCCTCCTCCTCCTCACCATCTCGGGAGGAGCGGTGGTGTGCACACACCCCCATGGGTCCCCTACCTAGACTGTTTCCGGTAAAGCTGAAATCACTAAAGAGCTGGTCACGTGTCATTCATAACAGTCTTGGGGACTGGTCTGGGACAGGCCACACCAAAGAGGACTGAGGGCCTCCGGGATATCTGGCCCTATCTGGAGCGGTGGGCAGCAGCCTAGGACCAAAGAGTGTGGAGGATCATTGGTGAGTAAAGGTGGTGGCAGGAGTAGGAGGCAAGCGAAAGAAGTGTGTGTGAGATGGGGCCTGGCAGCCCGGAGCCCCGAAGCAGCTGTGGGCCTCTGAGTACCGCAGTTCCAGACTCCTGCAAGGGGACCGGCCACAAACGGAGGGAAGCAAGAGAAGCCTGAGTGAATGAGACGCCTCCCAGGGGAATAAAGTGGGCCCCCCCTCCGGGTGTGCAGAGGAATAGAAATGTGAGTGGCACACAAGGGGTCGTGTCATGGTTTGACCCTGGCACAATGCCAGTGCCCCCATGAGAATACCCTCTCCCTAGTGTCTGCTGTGAGATGTGACCAGGAATAAGAAAAGCAGGCTCCTGGTTAGAAATAAAGAAAACTTTATTAACTAAACTACAAGAAAAGAAGAAAAAAAACATAAGGAAAATGAAAACCTTACAAAAGCATTTTCCTCCTCCCCCCTATCAAATTTCCCAATGCAATACATTCCCCCAAATCACCAACTCTCAGTCCAGCACCACCCTTTAGAATACTCAGTCTTCAGTTCATGAAGAGGAGAGGAGTCCTTCTTGCACCCTAGGCTTCCCCTGGAAACACGTTGAAACCTTGTGTGCTTCCATGTCACTCAGCACCACCCGGAAAATCCTTTTGCCATCGTGACATCTTCCTTCCACCGCCAGTGCTCTCACCACTGTGCATCGACCAGAGCTGCTTCTAGGGTTGTCTTTCAAGGATGCCTTGTCTCACTCCAAAAAAGGCACAGTCTCTCCTTCGGGACATCTGTCCTCCCCCAATTTTTTCACCCCCTAGGGCCAAGGGGTACCCACACTGAACCCTCCTAGTTCTGAGGCACTGCCTCCCCCTAAATGCAATCTCTGTGTCACAGGAAAAAAAATGGTTCCGTCTATGGCCATGCAAGAAAAGTCCAGCCAAAAGGCTACTCCGTCATCTCTCCCCCCACTCAAGAGTCTTCTGCACTTCCCTAGTGGCCCATTCCCTCTTATCTCATCTCTTATCTCTTTTCTCATTCAGCTCCAGGAGGATCAGCATTTGCAAGGTTTCTGTCATGCAGGAAAAGGGTTAAAAATTTCAGTCTCTGCCTGTCCCAGAGCTCTGGAACTCCCATGCTGCCCTGCTGGGCACCTTCTCGCCACACTCCCCACCTTCTCCTCCTGGGCCGGCTGCTATTACATTCCGTTGCTGGCTCTCCATTCTCTCTTCTGGTGAGGGGCAGGGGGGTGGCTGCTCGATGTCTCTTGGTGCTCCTCCATCCTTCCATCCTCAAGGGCCTCTTCACTTCCCATCTCTGTCCAGACCCAGGCCTACCCCAGGGCTGCCCCTTCCCCGCCCAGCAGCAGCAGCTGAATGGGGGAGGGAGATCCGACCTTTTTCCCTCAAAGTCCCAAGAGAGCTTCTCAGGGGCGCAGCTCTGGTTTTTAAACCCTGTGTGTTCTCACAGGTGAGTCCGAACCTCACTGGCTACATCAGGTGCCAGTATTAAAATCTGAGCACCCATTTGACTACAGCATCCCAGAATTCCCATTTCCCGGTCAAACCAGCACAGGTCGGCTTTCCCCTTTAAGGCTTGGCAGGTGCCCTCAGGGCGTGCTGAGGGTGGCAGACGAATTGGTGAGTTGGCATGCAAACCCCGAATGGAGCTCTGGGTGCAAGGAGGATCGGGGCAGTGTGAGTCACACACAGTCCCTGCAGTGGGGGGACACGGGTCCCTACCAGGGTTTAGGGTGCCCCAAGTACAGCAGCAGCACTGAGTAGAGCCAAGAGGGCCTCAGTGCCCAGGGTGGGACGGCAGTGCTGGGGGTTCAATGTGCCACGGTTCAGGTAGAAACCGTAAACCCACTGGAGACACCTGGGGGGATTGGGGTCACAGGGCAGGGCAGGGCTGGGCTGGGCTGGGCTGGGCTGACAGGGCAGGGCAAGGCTGGACCTACCCCTTCTTCCCCCACACACAAAATGTTTAGAGCCAACAATCTCCTCCAGTGTGTCACAACAGGCAATGTTGGAGGTGAAATCTCAATTGTGGCCATGGGCACCTGGCTGAGAAGGACAGTTCTTTTCCATAGGAAGGAAAGCACAGAGCCCCAAGGTTTGGAAGGCAGGTGAGAGCCTCAGTAGGCCAAGGCCAGCTAGACTTGTCAGTAATGGCAGATTTTGTATTTAGGGAATTTTGGAGGTGGAAACCCAAATTTGGCCATGGACACCTGGAGAAGCAGGACAGTTCTTTCCCATGGGAAAGAGAACATGGAGCCTTCTGCAGTGTTTTGGGGACAGATGAGAGGTGACCATTGTGAAAGTACAGCCAGCCAGACTTGTCCTGGCAATATTCCTATCGGAAGAATCCCTGGTTATCAGGAACTTTGGAGGTGAAATCCCAATTCTGGCCATGGGTGCCTGGAGCAGAAGGACAGTTCTTTTCCATTGGAAAGGAAAGCAGCAGTGTTTCAGCAGCAGATGAGAAGTCACCCTCAACATGCAAAGGTCACTTGTACCAGTCAGGCAGTCCATGGGAGGCCAAACCAGCCAGACCTCTTCTGTGTTCCCTTAGTTTTATGGGGCTCCATAGTGTCACAGTGGTGCCTTGGATCCATGGGGCCCCACAGTGACATAATGGTGACTTGATTCCATGGGTTCCAGCAGTGTCACACTGGCCCCTAAGTTCAATGGGGTCCCACAATGTCACAGTGGCCCCTAGGTGTCATAAGGCCCTGCAGTATCACAATGATCCCAAGGATTCCATGAGCCCTTGCAGTGTCACAATGGTCTCCGTAGTTCCCCAGGCCCCACAATGTGACATGACTCCTCTGTTCCATGAGCCCTGCAATGTCGCAATGGACCTTTGGACCCTGGGGCTTTGCTGTGTCACAATGGTCTCCTCTGGCTCCACAGTGTCACAATGGACCATTGATGACAGGAGGCCACTCTGTGTCACCCTAGAGTTTTGGTTCCATGCAGCCCTGCAGTGTCACAATGGTCTCCTTTGGTTGCCCAGTGTCACGATGGACCACAGATGGCATCAGGCCCTGCAGTGTCACAATGGACCTTTGGTTCCATGCAGCCCTGCAGTGCCACAAAGGCCTCTTGGTTTCATGAGGCCCCACAATGTCACAGTGGTCCTCCCAGGGTCACAATGGTCTCACTGGTTCCATGAGGCCTCACAGTGTCACAATGCTTTGCTTATTCCATGGGGCCTCACTGTATCACAATGGTCTCCATGTTTCCATGAGTCCCCTGAGTGTCACAGTGGTCTCTGTGATTTCATGCCCCTCACTGTCACAATGGCCCCTTGGTTCCATGAGGCTATAGAATGTCTTAATTGTCTTTGCATGGTTCCATGAGGCCTTGCAATATAACAATGGACCTTTGGTTCCATGGAGTCTTGCAGTGTCACATTGGCCCCTTGGTTCCATGACACCCCAAAGTGTCAGAATGATCTCCATGGTTCCATGAGGCCTCACGGTGTCACAATGGCCCCTTGGTTTGATGGGGCCTTTTAGTGTCACAATGACCCCTACATTCCATTGAGCCACCCAGTGTCAGTACAGTCCTCTTGGTTCCATGAGGCCCAGCAATGTCACCATGGTCTCCATGATTCCATGAGGCCCCACAGTGTCACACCGGTCCCTTGGTGTCACACAGCCCCACAGTGTCACAGTGGTCCCTTGGTTCCATGGCCCTGTGCTGCTGCATTCCCCCCTGCCCTTTTCAGGCCGCCCTGCCAGCTGAGAAATGCTCCTTGGGCCTCGGCGTTGGCCAACAGCCCCTGGGCTCAGCTCCTCTTCAGCTCATCACAAACACTGTCTGCTCCAGGCATTGCTGCTGCCCAACCAGCTCCTGGTTCCTTTAGCAGCAGCCCTGGGAACTGTTTTTATTCCCTCAGTGGCACAAGATCCCTGTTCTCACCCTGCCAAAGAAAGCTGTTGGTGCCAAGTGCGGCCAGGATGAACCATTGCTGGGACTGAAGCCCCTCTCTTGGGGCCCTGCAAACAGCGCTGCAAAAGGAGCTCTTGAAGCTCTTCTGGGCCAGCGACTCCCTCTGAGTGGGGCCTTTCCAAGCCCGGAACTCTCCCGTTTGCTGCACTCGGGGATCCTGAACAACCACAGAGCCTGGGCCAATCCCCCCACTCCTCCAGGCTCAACCAGTTTTGTGGAGAAAAGAAGAAACCTCACAACTTTATAAAAGTTGTAAAACTCGGTATGTTTATTACGGCACCGGACACATGCGGAGAAAACTCTCCTCAAAAGGCATGCGTACCTCTGAGAACTTCAGATCTCCTTTTATCCCCCTCTCAAATACATATGCATACAGTTTCACAATAGGTTCATACATATTCATTTTTATGGGTTTCATGTGACTTTTACCACTAGTTCCTTTTTATCAGAAAGAATTCCGAGGTCAGGCTGACTTGCCCTTACAGCAGTCTCTCTATCATCTTCTGTCTCCTCCCCTTTATCTCTGTCTTTCGCTGAAGTAACTTCACTGAGCTGAGGCCTTGCAGTCTGGCTAAATAACTATGATTTCTAACCACAGACTCAACACAAAAATGTACATTTCACCTAAATTAAAATGGATTTCTATCCTGGAAAATTTTTGCTTTGCTTCAAACCCTTTGCCCTTTGCTGGGGAGATGCCAAAGCATCAGCAGTGAACATTGCCTGCCCTCAGGGGAATTGCTCACAGGTGCCTTGCACTTGATAGTGGAGCCCTGGAAAAAGTTAAGGATAGAATGTAAAATGTTAAGCTTTGTGTTTTCCTAGATCAACTGCACCTGCGTAAGCAGTATGATAAATTATATAATTGTTAGATTGTTTAGTAATTAAATATAATTATTATATAACCATAAGAAGAATAATGAGAAACTATGTTTGAAATTCAGAGGGGGGCTAAATCTATGTATACAATAGAACGATATAAGTTTAATAATTAACATGAAAGTTATATAACGATAGAGTATAACAACATCATCATTTCAGATGTATGGTCGGAGTCAGATTTGGGTTGAATATACCCCTGGCACCCAGAGCTCTTAATAAAAAGCACCGCATATAATCGTTCCGTGATTATGTGGTTTTGAACGCTAACATTTTGGCGACCCAGATGGACCCTTGTGAGTGCTGCTGAGCGAATTCGCGACTCGATCATGCTCCAGCTGGCACCGAGGGATTCTCGGGGAGCCCATCAGCTGCAACCGCTCCCGCCGCTCACAACGTCCCCAGGAGAAAGGTAAGGGACATTTTTTTCTTACTTTGGTTGTGTTTTGGATGCCTGCCAAATAAGACACAGTGAAAGCTATGCTTGGTTGGGCTAAAGGAATTCCTGGTGGTACAAGCCTAGGCGCCATTCCGTAAGACAATCGCGAAAGTGTTGCGGGTTCGGCAGTTTGTGGTGTATTTGAAATGGAGAAACTTAAAGGGCTTTTGGGCAGTAGCACCCCTATCCCACAAACTTCTCCTTTCGGGTGCTTATTAGCACATTGGAAACAGGGTAATTTTGGGGAAGAACTACGTAAAACTAAATTGATTGATTATTGTAATTCATGGTGGCCAGAATATGCCTTGGAGAACGGTGAAAAATGGCCAAAATACGGTACTCTGCAATATAACACTATTTTGCAGTTAATGTAGTTTTGTAAACAAGAAGGAAAATGGGATTAAGTACCATATGTTGATCTGTTTTTCTATTTACGGGGAAAGCCAGAATGGCAGGATGAATGTGGATTCTTAGTGATTAAAACATCTGCAAAGTGTGGGGTTTGTGAGGAACGTTGTTTAGAGCACTTGGCGTTAAAAGAAAGCCTGAGCAGGGAAAATTATACAGATATTGATTTACAAGTAGCTCCAATAGGAACAAGAGAACCTAACCCTATCCCACCTATTTCACCTCTGTCCCTATCCCACTGCCTGCTCCTAACCCACCTAGTCCTGAACCTGTCTTGTCTACTACACCTTTCCCTCTTTATCCTCCTCTCCCATCATCACCTGATCCCTCTTCCTCAGAAGATGAGCAAAACTTAACTGTGATAGAAAGGGGAAAGAGGTATGCAAGTGAAAAAGATAGCAACGGTAATGAATCAGTGACCCCAATAGCCCACAGAACCCAAAGTCGGTCAAAGCTTGCCCCAGTTGTGAATAGAAAAGGCATAAGCAAACAAAAACGGACTGTGATTGCCCCCTTGCAGCAAGGTGTAGGAGTGGAAGGGCCAATATTTGTAAAAGTGCCTTTTTCCCCAGCAGACTTAGTTATTTGGAAACAGTCAGCCAGAACTTATAGAGAAAATCCTGATAAAATGGCACGAGTAGTAAAAATGGTTATAAAACCTCAAAATCCTGACTGGGATGACATAAAAGTAATATTAAATACTCTGATGTATTCTACTGAAAAAGAAATGGTACTTAAGGCCACCAAAGAGAGGGCAAGGGAGGATATTAGAAATGGACTAGTAACAGGGAATTCAGATGCAAATTTCCCAGTTGAGGATCCAAATTGGGACCCTAATTTATTTTACGATATGAGGAAATTACGGAAATATCAAGAGTGGATCCAAATAGGAGTTCAGAATGCTGTGCCCAAAACTATAAATTGGTCCAAACTATATGAGGTTCGACAGGAAAAGAAGGAATCTCCCACTGCGTTTTTGGAGAGGCTTAAGGAGGTAGCAAGGAAATATACAGATCTTCAAATGGACACAGAACAAGCAAAGGTTCAGCTCGCTCTCATATTCTTGGGCCAATCACAGGATGATATTTGTAGAAAATTGCAAAAATTAGAAGGGGAAGAATTAAGGAATTTGGATAAGCTACTTGAGGTAGCCTGAAATGTATATAACAATCACGAAAGAGAAGTTAGTAAAAAGGAGCAGCAGAATCTTTTGGCAGTAATACAAGGGAAAGGGAACCCAAATTTCAGGGGACGTAACAGGAATGGTCAGGGTAGGGGACCAGTTACCCAGGGGTTAAGCCTGAATCAACATGCATATTGCAAGGGGGTGGGACACTGGAAGCGAGATTGTCCAGAATTGTTTCACCAGGACAATCAGTCCCAGCAGGGAAACGCTGCCAAAGCCATGGTGTTAGGAGAATGTAAGTAGCTGAACCTGTGGAACAGGTTCAAGAACTCACCACAAATATACAATAGAATTTAATCCACCAATATTTCCAGTAAAGAAACCAAATAGGTGAATATAGGTTAGTGCAGGATTTGAGAGCAATAAATAAAAAGGACATTTATCCAGTGGTAACAAATTCTCACACATTGCTAACATCCGTAAAGGGGATATATAAGTACTGTAATTGCTTTAAAAGATGCGTTTCTCTGCATACCCTTTGACAAAGAAAGTAGGAAACTGTTTGCCTTTGAGTGGAAAAACCCAGGGAACGGAAGAACGACCCAGCTCACCTGGACACGACAAGCACTCACCGACCCTATTTGGAAACTAACTGGCAAAGGAACAGGAGATTTGGACCGAAAATGGGCAAGTACCAAGAGACCAATACTCACTGTTGCAGGATGTTGATGTTATACTAATAGCTACAGAAGAAAAAGCAACCTGTATAAAGGTAACCACTGAGATTTAAATTTCTCAAGGGCAACGAAAATTCTGTACTAACCGTATCCAAGCTATTTGTGCTATTCCAGAGTCCCAGAATTTACATGAGCTGCGAGTCTTCCTCGGGATGGCAGGATGGTGTCACTTGTGGATCATGGACTATGGACTGATTGCGGAACTCACGTATGAAGCTCGGAAGACGCAGCCATTCACCTGGGGCAAGCCACAGAAAGAAGCCTTCCTAAAATTAAAGGAAGCAGTGACAACTGCTCCAGCATTAGGGTGGTACACAGCTTGCAAGGGTTTTCAGGGTGAAGAGAGAGACGAGAATGTTGACCTCATGTTCAGAAGGCTTGATTTATTATTTCATTATATATATTACATTATGACTATACTACAAAGAATAGAGAGAAAGTTCTCAGAAAGCTAGCTAAGCTAAGAATAGAAAAGGAATGAATAACAAAGTTCTGTGTCCAGGCAGAAAGCAAGAAGAGCTGTGCCGTGAGTGGTCAGTAAATCCAAACATCCACAGGAGACCAATCATGGACCCACCTGTTACATTCCACAGCAGCAGATAACCATTGTTTACATTTGTTGCTAAGGCCACAGCTTCTCAGAAGGGAGAAAAAATCCTAAAGAAAGGATTTTTATGAAAAGATGTCTGTGACATATCACCTTTTAAATTCTATTAAATTAAAAAGAAAAATGTTTGTAATTTTCTCTGCTGTGCACATGCAGAGGAAAGAGCAAACACTTGACAGGTTATCTGTTGCCAATCCAAATCTCAATCAAGTGCTGGTGTGGAATGAACAGGGAAATTCTTCACCTGTAGAACACACAATTCTATCAAATTACTAAAACAATCTTACAATACAAGAAAACGCAAAAACAATGCAAAGAAAGTTCAAGTCCAAACAGCTGAGTTTCAGGAAAAAGTCCATGGACTGAAGATGTTCCTCTTTGACATATCTGAAAGTCTCTTTTTGGTCCTGAAACAGGTTTGCTGCAGAAAAGTCCATCAATAGTTACCAAAAGTCCATCACTAATTATCAAAAGTCCACTGAGAGTCACAAAATAATTTCAAACAATTTGAGACAACTTCTGGAATGTCTTGCCGCTGCCCTTTATTTATTGAACAACTTGGCTGGAGCTAATTTTTGGCCCTTCAATGCTTCAGAGCTGCTGCCAGCTATTCAACTCCTTTAATTTTTTTTTTTTTTTTTTTTTTTTTTTTGTGATCGAAAAGAGCAGCAGCAGCAGACCAGCCAGAGAAAGGCCCTGGGGGGCCGTGGCCCATACGGACGGACCAGAAACCCCAGATCTAGCACACAAAAAGGCGGGCCAGGACCGGTAGGGGAAAGCAAAACCCCCAAAGCCATGAGGAGGCCAGGAGGTGGCCCCGAACCAGGGACCTGAGCCCAACAGCCCAAGCCCAATCCACAAGGCAGGCTCTGACTTGCCACAGGCCTGCACTCTGCTGCCAGTACAATGGCAGAACGGGTGGTGAGATGCTTCTTTTCCCCTAAATCACCAAGACATGCCAGCAGCAGAGGTATAGAAGCAGCCCCAAGTGCCCTCATCTGGGGTCTAGGAATGTTTGTTCCCCAAAGCAAGCAAGCCATGATCACTTCCCACTGTGCCCTCTGCCTCTGCAATGCAAATGCAACAGGTGTGTCTCCCATCTACCTCACGGCACCACCCCCTCTGGGCTGGGGACCAAAGGCAGAATTTTCGGGACCCACCTGCCCCTCGCCGCTAGGGCACAAGAGGGGCGGCAGAGATGGCAACCTCCAAGGGGCAGCAACTGACCAACCACCCCCCAACCAGCCGAGAATGCTGATTTTGAACGCAGGCAGACGGGCTGCACCCACAGCCAGCTGGCAAGCAACCCCTCCTCCCCGGAAGGAGACACTGATGCCCTCTTCCCCTGTCCCAGCTCACCCCACAGGGGCAGCCCCGGGACAACCCAAAAAACTCGGTGGGGAAGCCGCGCTGGATGCAGGAGCCGACGCAGACTGCTCCAAGGGTCCCATGGGTTCAGCACCGTCTTCAGCATCATCCCAAACAGGCACTGGCTCAGCTTGAGGCGACAGGGATGCGCAGAAACACGCCGCTGATGTGTCGCTGGGCTCTGAGAGCAGCAGCAGGCACGGCATGTGGTCGGCAGCATCTTCTGCTGCTGGCTCTGGGGTCAGCTGCAGAGATGCAGTTGCAGAAGCCAGTGGGGTGTGCACAGGAGGCAGCAGGGCTGGCACGGGCAGCGGCGGAACAGCTGGGAGGGGCAGTGGCGGAGGATCGCTGTTGCTTAGCAACATCAGCACAGCCACAGGGCGCGGTGTTTCTGAGCTCTCAGGCGCAGGCAGGGAAGCTGGCGGAGGCACGGGCGGGAGCGCCCGGGGAGGCGGCCGCAGGGAGGGTCTGGGAGGCGCTCGTGGCGCTGGCTGGGGTGGTGCTCGTGGCGCTGGCCGGGGCGGGGCCTGCAGGGCTGCCAGGGGCGGTGCTTGCGGCACTGGCTGGGGCAGCGCCGCCCATTCTTCACCTCCCGGAGAGAGAGAAGGCAGGGTGAAAGACTGCTCCAACTGAGCATGCTCCAAAGACGCAGTAAAAAAAACTTCTTCGGCTCCCGGCAAAATTTTACCCCCCTGGCAGGGTGGCAGGGGGGCTGGAAAGCAGCAAATCATCCCCCAAAGGGTCTTCTCATGCTGGAGACGAGGGAAATGGAGCTTGTCCCTTGCAGTTAGCAATCCAGGGAAAAACAGCTGCTCTCCGTTTCAAAATAGAAAAGAGTACACAGAAGACTGGGTAACTGCGGGGGCGTCCCACACCACGGTCCCAAACGAATTGGAAAATGGAGTCCATGCATTCCCATACGAACACATCAAAGGCATAGAGCACATTCGTAAAGAACCCAAAAAGCTTTGCCCATCAAAAAAACTCATAGAAATCTGTCTCCAACAGGAGAATTCCGTCCTCTTCACCCCATTTTTGCCAGAGGGCAATAAGGTTCTCCTCTGAAGGAGAGAAAAGAACCTCATCCTCTGTGGGGGAAGTCCTCCATATCAGCAGCCACAAACTACAAATGGTTGCATCTTCAGGAAGGGAAAAGCCAACAGTACCTTTTGAAAGAGTCCAGCATGCTCTGGCCAGCTGCATGGTGCTGCTGGCCAGCCAAACATCTTCCTGGAAGCTTTTCAGAAGGTTCTCTATGTGGTCAGCCTTGGCTGTGAACTCTGTCCAAATCAGGATCTTAATTTCTTCAGCTCCTGGCTAGAATCCACTTCTGTGGTCACTTGTGAAGCAACCATCAATGCCACACATTCGGGGTTTACCCAGTGCAGCAATTTGCTCCTCTGGGGTCTCACCAGTTGATGGTTTTTGTCCTGCTCAGTCAGGGTTCACCAATTGTTACAGGGCTTGCAAGGGTCTTCAGGGTAAAGAGAGAGACGAGAATCTTGACCTCATGTTCAGAAGGCTTGATTTATTAGGTTATGATATATATTACATTATTACTATGCTAAAGGGAATAGAAGGAAAGTTCTCAGAAGCTAGCTAAGCTAAGAATAGAAAAGGAATGAATAAACAAAGGAGCTCTCTCTGATTCTGTCCCAGAGAGAGCTCGGTCTTTGATTGGCCCTTAATTGTATACATCCAACATGGGCCAATCACAGGTGCACCTGTTGCATTTCACAGCAGCAGATAACCATTGTTTACATTTTTTTTCTGGGCCCTGAGCTTCCCAGAAGGAAAAATCCTAAAGAAAGGATTTTTATGAGAAGATGTCTGACAGCGTTTCTCACTCTTGGGTACCCCAGACCCTGAAACGGGGACCCTGCACAGGCGGCACACCTGGAGCCCCTCTGACCCCACCTGGGGAAGGAACCTCTGGCATTGCCAGGAGCCCCAGCAGCCCAGAGAGAGGGGACACCAATACACACTGGGGCTGCAGGAGCCCAGACAGGAGGGAGCCTCTGAACCCCAAAGTGGAGAGACCAGATAGGGAACTCCGTGGTGGGTGTTTTCTTGCTGAATCTTGGTAGTTTGGGGTTTTTTGCTGAATCTTGGTGATTTGGGTTTTTGTGAGGGTGGCTGAATCCTGGTGGTCTGGAGGCTTTTATGAACATCAGACATCTGGTGACTTCTAGAAATGGAGTCAGGCAGGAGAAACAGCCTGTCCCCAAAATCCCACTCTTGGCATCCCTCATCCCTCTCCGCAGTCCTCCCTCTAACATCCCTAAGCTTCTGGGAAGAGCCTAAAGGGATGGAAGTGCCTAAAACGCTGCTGGAGTGCCTGAGCTGCTCTCACCTGTGGATGTTCCTGTCCACAAGCCTCTCCTGGTCAGTGCCACGGGGGGCTGGGAAGGAGTTTAGGGGATCCTGAGAGGATTGGAAGGGGTTTTGGTGGCTCTTGGCTACATTTGTGGTGCTGGGAGGGGTTAAGGCAGCTTTGGAGGGGTCTGTGGGAGAGTTTTGGGAGTTGTGGAAGATCGGTGTGGCTTGGAGAGAACTTGGGTGGGTCTAGGGAGAGGTGGGAAAGAGTTTTGATGGATCTTGGGGCCATTTCTATTGCACAGAGTGGTTCGGGGTGTGGGGGACAGCAGGGATCTGGGGGCTGGTTTGATGGAGCTGGAGTGGCTCTGGGGCTGGGAGGGGGTTTTAGGGCAGCCGTGATGCCCCAGACCCCCAGAGCTGCCCCCAGACCCTGCGCACAAGGTGCTACTGGGGGACAGGGGCTCCATGGAGGGGTTTGTGTTCCTGGCACTGTGGGAGTGAGGGGGGATACCCCGGGGCCGTGTGTGACCCTCCCATGCCAGTGTCACCCCCTTGTCCCTCCCCTCAGGGCTCCTGCCCCAGCTCTGCTGCCCCAGAGGGAATTTGGGGAGGGGGCAGAGGGGATGAGCAGCCCCTGCTGGGGGATGGCCCCAGCCCAGCCCCTTTGTTCAGCACTGAGCTGGGCTGGGGCTGCAGGAGGAAGAGGCCAATGGGAAGCAGATCCTGCAGCTGGGACAGTGCTTGGGGTCAGGGCAAGGTCCTGCCCTGCACACCTGGCTCAGATGTGACCGTGCCCCAGCAAGGGAGCGGGACATTCCCATCCCCAGGGATCAGGGCTGGGAGCAGCACTTGGAGCACAGACATGGAAATACTGGGAGCGACTGGAAGCTCACTAAGAGGGTGAATTATCCCCCCTGCCCTTTTCAAGCCACCTTGCCAGCTGAGAAATGCTCCTTGGGCCTTGGGCTTGGCCAACAGCCCCTGGGCTCAACTCCTCTTCAGCTCATCACAAACACTGTCTGCTCCAGGTATTGCTGCTGCCCAACCAGCTCCTGGTTCCTTTAGCAACAGCCCTGGGAACTGTTTTTGTTCCCTCAGTGGCACAAGATCCCTGTTCTCACCCTGCCAAAGAAAGCTGTTGGTGCCAAGTGCGGCCAGGATGAACCATTGCTGGGACTGAAGCCCCTCTCTTGGGGCCCTGCTCCAAAAGGAGCCCTTGGAGCTCTCCTGGGCCAGCGACTCCCTCTGAGTAGGGCCTCTCCCAGCTGGGAACTCTCCCGTTTGCTGCACTCGGGGATCCTGAACAACCACAGAGCCTGGGCCAATCCCCCCACTCCTCCAGGCTCAGCCCTTTGCCCTTTGCTGGGGAGATGCCAAAGGATCCACAGTGAGCATTGCCTGCCCTCAGGGGAATTTCTCACAGGTGCCTTGCACTGACTCTTTCTGTCTGTGTGCACACAGGAGTGCCTGTGCTGGGGAAATGTGGAAGAAATGCTGCTCTCTAAGGGGTTTGAGTGCCTTGGATAGCTGAGTTAGTCAGTGCTATAAGTGAGGTTAAGTCATAAGGTGCAAGCTAAGTTAAATGTTCTGAAGAGTTTTTCTTTTGTTAAGTTGTTAAATTTAATATAAATTATAAACTAAATTGAATAATTTTTAGTGTTATTCCACTATTACATCATTAAGCTATTGATTATAAGTTCGGTTAAATAGTGTTAAGTGCTGTTCTTTTGCTAAATGCTGAAGTCTAAAGTATCAGTTAAGTCCTGTTAAGCTTTTAGGCCATATTCCTTTTATCCTTGCCCTCACTGTCCTTTTGGCACACACACACACAGGGATGGTTATCTGTGCATTTCTGGTTTGATTGCCTGGATTTGGTTTGGTTTTGTTGTTGCTTTGTTTCCTTGGTGTGTCTGAAGCGTCCAGTCAGGAGCAGAGTGACTCTTGCCAAGGAACTTTGTGCTGCTGTCCCTTAATATTAAATGTGATTTTTGCTGCTCCCTTGCTGGGGATTTTTTTCAGCACTCTCAATGCCTTGTTGGTAGCAGGGTGAAGGAGCCCTGGCTCAGGCTCTGGCCCTAGGGGACACAGGGACGCTGCCAGGGGGGTCCCTGTCCCCCTGTCCCACCCCCAGGGCCCTGGCCCCCTGTCCCCATGTCAGGCTCTGGGGTCGATCTCATGGAACATCCTCTGGGGGAGGCTGCGGGGCCGGGGGACCCGGGGGGACCCGGGGGAACAGGGGACCCCGGTGTGCATGAGCAGGGTTGGACTGCTCTGGGGGGAGCTGTGAGGGGGGCTGGGGCAGAGTGACCTCCCCAGGGACCTCACACAGCCCCTGTGATGTCACATAGCCCCTGTGATGTCACATTATCCCTGTGATGTCACATTTTCCCTGTGATATCACACAGGCATCTGTGATGTCATACAACCCCTGTGATGTCACACAGTCCCTGTGAGGTCACACTGCCTCCTATGATGTCACCGATCCAACTCTGGGATGTAACCCTGGAATGTCATGCAGCTGAATGTGATGTCACAAAGCCATCCTGTGATGTCACTGTCCTGTGATGTCACAGCCTGCTCTATGATGTTACACAGCCAATTGGTGATGTCACAACCCACTCTCTGAAGTCACAGAGTCACCCTCTATGATGGCAGGATCTGCTCAATGGCCAAACACCCTACCCTATGATGTCACAGACAGCTCTGTGACATCACAACCCCTCTCAGAATCCCCTCTATGATGCTGTAGCTGCTCAGTGACCTCACACAAAAAACTCTGTGATGTCAGAACCCAATCTGTGACCTCACACAGCCCACTCTGTGCTGTCACACAGCCCCTTGCTGACATCCCAGCTGCTCTGTGCCTCTATGACACAGCCACAGAGGTGCTGCTGTGACACAGCCCCCTCTGGGCCATCCCACCGCCCCTGCCAGTGCTGAGCCCCTGTGAGCTCTGTCTGTGCCCTGCTGGTGTCCCTGAGGGGCCCTGGCAGTGCCCCAGCCCTGCTGGGCTGTGCACAGGAGCTGCCCCTGGCCAGAGCTGTTTCTCTGCAGCGCTGCCCTTGCCAGGAGCTGCCTCTGGGCCTGGAGCCCAGCCCAGCTCAGCAGCACAGACACAGCACAAAGACCTTAATGACCCTCTGGGGCTTTGGTGCTCTTTGCATCAGACCCAGTCCCTCAGAGTGTGCTCAAAAAATTCCTCAAGAACTCAATGTAAGATGGAAACACAGAAGTTTCTTGTACTTTCAGTAAATCCCTTCGAGGCAAAAGACTGAGAAAGTGTCCCCAGGTTCCAGGTAGAGTAGAACACTGGAGGCAGTGATGAGAGGCAGGGACAAGCGAGGGAAAGATGTCTCTGGTGCTGAGCAAACCTGCGCCTCTGTCCCTGCAGGCTGTCGGCATCCCCCGGCTGCCCCACCTGGCTGGGCCCTTCCTTTGCTGACAGCTCTGCCTCCTGCCTGCCTCTGCCTGCCCACACAGAGCCTTGGGCTGCTCCAGGCTCCTGCTGGGGGACGTGCTGCACCACAGCCCTGCCCTGGCAGGGAAATTCCTTTCTCCTCATGTCCAGTTTGGACCTCCCCAGCTGCCCTTGCTGCCATTATTTCCTTCTCATGCTTATATCCTCTATGAAGAAAAGCTCCAGCCTCTCTGAAACCACCCATCCATCCCTCCCAGACTATTCCTCTTCTGTCCTCAGTCTCCACACCACTGAGCCCACAGTCCACAGTCTCTAGCTGCTGGTGATGGGATGAGGCCTCCAAACCCCATCTTGGAAGATTTTTGGAAATAAGGTCTGTGAAAATGGAAAAATTGTGGTCAAAGTTATTTTCTCCCAAATCTTGCCATGATACAAAAGGGTCAATATGTTTAAACTGAATAAGAGTGGATTTACATTTGTTAGAATGAGGAAATATTTTACAGTTATGATAGTAGCACGAAAATGCAGTTGTTTTTCTAGAGAATTGGATGCCCTATCCCAGGAATTGTCCAAGAGCAGGAGCTTTGTGCAGCCTGACCCAGTGAAACCCTCCCCACCCCAAGAACAGAATTCCCGTAGTGTGTGTTCTCTGCTGTGCTGGGTGCCCTCACAAGGCTTCTGGCCAGAATGTCTGCTGAGGGCAGCCAGGCTGCTGCAGGGGCAGTGGCCTCACAGCCATCACCATGGCAGCCGTGTCCCCTGGGCCTGGCTATCCCCTTTCCTCTGCCCCTGCCTTGGCTCTGCTGGCATGAAGAGTTTTGTCATTAATATCTTGTCCTCAAGGTGCTGGGGCCAATGGCTTCCCATTCAGGCTTCTGGAGCAGAAGTGGCTTTTCAAGCCCAGCCAGGAATGAGCCCTGAGGCAGCAGCTCTGCAGTGGTGGCCACCAGGCCAGGCTGCCAAGGGAGGCTTCTGGCCATGGCCTGCAAGCAGCTGCTGCTGCCAAGGTGCCTTTGGTGCCTCAGGCTCTCCCTGGCACAGCTCCCAGCACGGCGCTCTGCCCTTGTGCCCGAGCCCTTCCCTGTGCTGGGGCTGACCCGGGGCTTTTCCTGCAGCGGGACCTGCCCTGCTCATGGCACAGGAAAGGCAGTTCCTGCTGGAGCAGGAGGCTCTGCCTGCAATGGGCCGCAGCAACTCCAGCAAGGCCCTGCTGACTTCAAAATTGCTGCCTAGAGCACTATATTCTAATAATTGTTATAGCTCCTTAACTGTGGAGTAAATAACTGTGCTGGTGATCTTTCCATCTGATCATGATCAGAATAAGCCAGCGACATACTTATATAAATTTATCTGGTATTCTATCATGAATCCTGCAGGACAAATTGTGTTAGTCGAATTCCACCTGTTCAATCTTTTACACCTATGACAAATTCTGGGGCTTGGGATTGGATCCAGCCACTCCCAGTCTCCTCTCTTAGAAGGAAATTTAGAAGTCTAGGGGTCCTGCAGGGGTTTGGGGAATCCATGGAAGCTGTTGGGTGTCATTTCTCCACCTCATGTCTCAGCAGAAGTTTCTCCAATAAAGAAATAAAGCTTTTGCCTGAAGCTCCCACTGTGCCCATGACAGGAACCCCTGTGAGTGTCTGGGGCATCCTGGCTCTTTGGCAGCCTGGGGACTCCTGGGATGACACCGTGGAGCCCCTGTGAGTCCCTGTGACAGATCGGTGCCTTTGAAGCCCAAGGTGCCCTGGGATGTCACCATGGAATGGCTGTGACTGCCTCTTACCACAGGGCTCCTTACCATCTCAGAAACACGTAGAAGGTCTCCATGGGGCCCCTGTCCCTGCCTGGACATTCCAGCTCCGGAACAGTCTGGAGACTCTTGGAAAGTTCCCATGGACCCCCTCTGAGGGCCTGTGACAAATCCGATCCTTAGCAGGCAACCATCACCAGGACCCTGTTGCTATGGTCAGTTTCCATGGCAACCATCACCAGCGCCCTGTTGCTATGGTCAGTCCTGTGGATTTCCATCCAAAAATCCTTCATTTTTGCCTCACAATTGCCATGAGAAAAAGACCACCGAAAGGTTAAAAACTCTTGAGCCAGTTGGGAAAGAAAGTTTCATGCTTATTCAGTGTGTTTACAGGTGGTGTTTGCAGAACATGCCATGCTGTACTCGAAGGGGCATGCTGCCCTTTTCTGAACAATGGAACTGGACTTTCTTCCAAACTTCTGACTTGGCTGGACTGAGCTCTGGGGTGGCTCCCCCCTCCAAGAGAAGACCCCTCTTGTCTGCCTTCAACCACCGTGACGGACCAACAGAGATGTGAATCCCCTCATCAAGAAACCAAGAACCCCTCTGGCACCCTATTGGCACCCCCATGATACCCCCCTGGCACCCCCCTGGCACCCCCCTGGCAACCTCCTTCCAGAGACTGGGACTGTACCCCCTCCTAACTGGGGGAGGGGGGAAAACCTGCCCAGAGTAAACGTACCTGCGAGCATTCGGCCATGAAAACAATGCAATAGCCTCTCCCCCTCCTCCTGTTCCTATTCTTTTCCCCTCCATGGAAACCTAATTTCGGCCACCCTTCCCCCAACCGAGAACAGTATATTTGGGGTTCGGTTTCGACTGTCCTTTGAGATCTCCCCAAAGCATGCACCAGCGAGTTTCGGCAGCGGGACCCCAAAGACATCACGTTTTGGCAGCTATACCCCTTCCCTAACCTTCTTTCCTCCCTTTTTCCCTTGTCCTACCCTTCTCTTCCCCAGATTCCCTAACCAAATGCATATTCAGCTGTGGTTATCATCAATAAAATTGCATTTTGTTGATTTGTTACTGCAAAACCCCTGTGCCTTTGTTGGTTATTTTTGCACCAAAAAATCATTCGTCACCCATTCATTTCGGGTGGACCTTCACAAGTCCCTTGGCAGTTCCATGGAGACTCCATGCCAGGGGTGGTTGCCATGGACACCAGCTCAGGCCTGCAGCCAGACCCCATTGCCATGGCAACCATTTGCAACTCCATCCCCGGGCTCATGGGATCCCAGGACCACAGAATTGGCTGAGCTGGGAGGGACCCATCAGGATCCTCCAGTCCAACTGCTGGCCCTGCACAGGACACCCCAACAATGCCAGCCTGGGCCTGGCAGCGCTGTCCAAACGCTGCTGGAGCTCAGAGAGCCCTGGAGCTGGGACCCCTCCCTGGAGAGCCTGGGCAGGGCACCAGCAGCCTCTGGGCAAAAACCTTTTCCTGACATCCAACCTGAGCCTGCCCCAACTCAGCTGCAGCCGTTCCCTCCACTCCTGTCCCTGGGCACCAGAGGGAAGAAGCTCCCACAGCCCCAGCCAGGGACCCGCTCCCAAGGTTGTGGCCATGGCCACCAGGGCTGGGACCAGCTGGGATGCTCGGTTTCCATGGGCCGGGGTTCAGGAATGGGATTCCCTAATTTCCTGCTCCTGCTAAAACCATGCTGCCGCTCGCTGCCCTCCTGCCTCCCATGGAATGCACAAAAGGCAAAAATCCCACTGTGGGATGAGAAAAATTTATTGGGAACAGCATCCAGATAAGGAACAAACAGGAACAGCAACAACACTGGTAACAGAAGGGATCAGAAAAATTATTTAGAGGGAAAACTACAACACCACTGACTGTCTCTTTCCAGCCACATATTCACTCCTGCCTGGAAAGGACACCCTTCTCTCAAGGGGAGAGAGTCCCTTTCCTGCCTCTGGCATTGACCTGAAGCAGGAGTGAAAATAATGACATGGCATTAGCCAGACCCTTACGTTCTTCGATCCCACATCATGTCATTGGCAGGGGCAGGAAAAGAGACAGGAGTCTTGCCAGTAGGGATCACAGGGAACGTGGAGCACCAACGTCCTTCCCAACATGGGTTCTCCAATGGGGGATGAAGCTGGAGCTGTGCACAAAGCTCTTCCTGCAGTTAGGGCATTTGCAGGGCTTCCCTTACTGGTGCCTCCGTTGGTGTTTGGTCAAGGCAGAGCTCTAGGTGAAGCTCTTCCCACACTGGGGACACTCATAGGGCCTCTCCCGGGTGTGGATGCGCCGGTGGGTGACAAGGTGGGAGTTTTGCTTGAAGCTCTTCCCACAGTCAGGGCAGCGGAAGGGCCTCTCCTCTGTGTGAATCTGCTCATGCAGAAGGAGATGGGAACTGGTCTGAAACCTCTTCCCACACTGGGGACACTCGTAGGGCCGTTCCCCAGCGTGGATGCGTTGATGGATGATGAGGTGGGAGTTTTGCTTGAAGCCCTTCCCACAGTCAGGGTAGCGGAAGGGCCTCTCCTCTGTGTGAATACGCTGGTGCAGGATGAGATGGGAGCTGATCCGAAACCTCTTCTGACACTCGGAACACTCATAGGGCCATTCCCCGGTGTGGATGCGTTTGTGGGTAGCAAGCTCAGAGCTGCACCTGAAGCCCTTCCCACATTCCCCACACTCGTAGGGCCATTGCCTGGTGTGGATCATCAGTGGCGGATCAGGGTGCTGCTCTGCCTGAAGCTCTTCCCACACTCCAAGCACTTGTAGGGATTCTCCCCATCGTGAAGCTGCTCATGCACCACCAGCTCCGAGCCCTGGTTGAAGCTCTGTCCACCTTCCTGGCCCAGGGTGGATCTTTCCTCCTCAGAGCAACCTGGGCTGGGTTTGGTGCTCCTCCTCCTGAGGGACCTCTGGCACTTTTCCTCCCCATTGGATTCATGCACAGTGGAGCTGCTCAAAGTGGCCTCTTCCACCAGGTTCTGCTCTGGAGATTTGTCCTTCCTGGTCTCCATCCTCAGCTTCTTGTCTGGGGGAGGAAGGACAAAGAGAGGATGAGATTTGCCTCTGTGCCAGAGGGAAGGGGAAGGAGATGCCCCCAGTGCTTCCCCAGCAGGACAGCATTGGCAGTGGGTTTGTCCTGCAGCCGGGGGCCGTGCTGGGCTGGGAGATGGAGCAGGAGAGAGGGGGAACAGGGCACTGACTTCCTCCTCACCTGCCTGGGTGTCCTGGGGCATTGTCTCGGTTTTAATAGACAGGTGTCTGCTAATGAAGGCAGGAGCCTCCCTTGAAATGGAAAATGTAAACACCCTGCTTCTGAACTGTTGAAATTTTGAAATTATGGGGCTCTAAGGCAACAGATATGGGAATAGGAATAACAGTTCTATAGCAGCAAAATAAAAATATAAATGCAATAGTACAAAGAAAAAACACTGACAGATTCAGAATACGGCCTGACACCATGTGGGGCACAGTGGTGGTGGCAGTCCCAATAAACGGTGGCTACAGTCCGCCTGCAGTGACTGGTGTGGCTCTGTTGAAGCAGGGATCCTGTAGGAGGGTGGAGTGTTCCTCTGAAGATCCAGTGGTGGTGGTGTTGGGCCTGGTCTTCCTCTGGGAATCCAGTGGAAAAGGCTGACTCTGGTCTTCCCATCCTCTGATTATATCCAGGTAGGAATGCTTGGCTCCTCCCTCTGGGCGGAGCTTCTCACAATGGGATGATGGAATTTTATCAGTCATGCAGTGGCACTCAATGGCCCCTTAACAGAAGATATCTCCCGGGAGGGAGGATGGGTTGTGGAAGAGATAAAGAAAACTGCCCAATTCACAGAAGATAACTTCCCCATCAGATAGGAATAGAATACACGCCCCTTATCCAACCTAAGACAGCTGGGAAATGCTTTGCAGTATTCTGTGTCTGTGTGTCTGTGTTCGTGTGCATTTTACACTCAAAGTCCCCCAGATTCCCAAGAGGTTTTCCCAGAGGTATTGGCTTGTCCCTGTGTCCCTCTGCACCTCCCTGTGTCACTCTGTCACTGTCACCTCCAAACATCTCTGAGCCCACTGGAACCTCCCAGGTTTGCACTGAATCTCTCCCTCCTGCCCTCCAGCACCAGCAATGCCCGAGGCAGGGAGCTCAGAGCAGGAGCAGCCAGGCCAGGGCTAATGCCAGGATCAGGAGCACCTGGCAGAGGCAGGAGGAATTCCCCATTCCAGGCAGTGCAAGGGGGGCACCCATGTCCCCTCCCAGCCCTAGGGCTACAGACAAGGGAGGAGATGCCTCAACTGCCTCAGCTGAATTGCTTCCTTCAGCCCTTGGCCTGGGAAGTCTCTGGCTGAAGAACAACCTCTAGAGGAGAGTTTCCGCAAAGAGAAAAGAAAGGAATTGTTTCTTCCCTTTCTCTCATCACTGCCCCTTGTGCTGATTTTCTTGGCATCTCTTAGCAAAACCAACAAAAAAGCATCTGGAATGAGGTGTTTCCCAGGGTCAGTTCCTAAATACGGCCAAAGGAAGGTTTTCTGCCAGGGAAAAAGGGACAAATGTGGGATTTGTTCAGACAGTTGAAAACATGACAGTTTCTAAGCACTGGAAATCCAGAAACTATAAAAACCAGAGTTTGCAGTTGTAATGGTCCATTGTCCTCCCTTTTCCCACTGCTGATTTGTCACATCCCAACTCCAGAGGAGCAGATTATGGAAAGAAGACCTGCAAGGACTGTTGGAGGCCTAATCACAGAGACTAGAAGAAAGACTGAAATCAGGAAAAGATTTCCAGTTGTTTTCTTATCATATTGTCCACAAATAGCACTGCAGTCCATATTGCAATATCCAGATGAAGAGGCACGTTCCTGGTTTTTAATGCCAAATTGCAGTACTTTGGAACATCTTTCTGGATGAGAACAAACCACAGGCCAATAATTGACCCACTTCAGTTCCCAAATCAGAAATCATTCAACTTCTACCAAGCTGTCTTCCTCTGCAGGTGTCCCAGATCACAAGGCAAGATGGATTCTATTTGCCATCTGTATGGCAGTTTTCCTTATCTCTTCCACAACCACTCCTCCCTCCTGGGGGGACATCTGCTGATAACAGGCTATTGAATGTCACTGCATGGCTGGTAAGAACTACAGCATCCCATTGGGAGATGCTCCACCCAGAGGGAAGGGCCAAGCATTCTAGCCAGATAGAACCTGGAGATTCTGGAATAGCAGCACAGCTTCTCCCCTGGATTTCCCAGAGGAACAGCAGCTGCCTCTTCTTCCACTGGATCCTCAGAGAAAGACTACACCCTTTTCTACAGGAGCCCTGCTCCAACAGAGCCACACCTGCCACTCCAGGAGGACTGCAGCCATATTTCCAATTGGATTGCTACTAACACCCTGACCAACAGGGTGTCAGGTTGTGTTCTGACTCTGTCAATGTTGTTTTAATTTACTGCATTGTTTATTTTATCCTTTTATTTTCTTCCCTAGGAAATAACGGTTATTTCCTGCTCCCATATGTTTGCCTGAGAGCCTCTTAATTTAAAATTTATAGCAATTCAGAGGGGGAGGGTTCACATTCTCCATTTCATGGGAGGCTCCTGACTTCCTTAGCAGGCACCTGTCTTTTCAAACCAAGACAGCAGAACAGAAAGCATTTTGATTCCTTTTGTCCCAAGTTTCTCCTGAGTTCATGACTTCACATGAACTGGAATGGTCCCAACAGCACAAAAGCAGCCGCAATGAGCAGGATCAAATCCCCAGGTCACCATTAAATGCACTCGATCCACGCCTTCCACACCCTAGCAGCAGTTCCTGCCTCTGCCACAGATCTGGCTCAGCCTGAGGGGCATCACTCTGGTGTGTGCGGGGCCAGCTCCTGCAGGACACAGCGCTGGGAGCCACTCTGTGTCCCACAGCTTCGGCATCTCAGGCGCCGCTCCGCAGCTGCGGGGCTGTGCCACCACTGTTCCATGACTGTAGTTCCTGTGCCACCACTCTTCCATGGCTGTAGCACCTGTGCCACCACTCTTCCATGGCTGTAGCTGCTGTGCCACGACTGTTCCACTTTTTCCATGCTCACTCCACTGCTTCTCAAAAGCTGTGCTGTGCTGTTTCAGCATGGTTCCTCAGCTCCCGCACCACTGCTCCACTGCTGCTCCAACACTGCTCATCTCCCACTGTTCCACTGCTCCTTCTCTGCTCCTCCCCTGCTCCCCTGTTGTTCCACGGCTGCTGCTTCTTTTCTAGGGCTGCTGCCACAGCTGTGGTGTCACAGAGAGGAGAACACTGGGGCTGCCAATGCTGTAGTGTCACAGAGAGGGGAATGTTGGGGCTGCCATCCTTGTGGGCTCAAAGACAGGGTAATCTTGTGGCTGCCACCGCTGTGGTGCCACAGAGAAGTCAATGTTGGAACTGCCAATGCAGTGGTATCACAGAGAGGGGAGTGTTGGGGGAGTCACTGCTGGGGTATCACAGACAGGAGAGTATTTGGGGCTGCCACCTCTGTGGTTTCACAGAGAGGGCAACACTGGGGTTGCAATTGCTTTGGTGTCATAGACAGGGGGACATTGGTATTGCCACTGCTGTCATGTCACCGAGAGGGGAACACTGAGGTTTCCACCATTGGGGTGTTACTGACAAGGAAACACTGGGTCTGCAAATGTTGAGGAGTCACACAGAGGGGAATGTTGGAACTGCCACTGTGTTGCTGCCATAGAGAGCAGAACTTTGGACAGCCACCCCTGCAGTGTCATAGAGAGGAAAACTTTGGGGCTTCCACTGATGTGGTGCCACAGAGAAGGGGACATTGGGGATGCCTCAGCGGTGGTGTCACTGGGAGAACTTTGGGGCTGCCACCACTGTGGTATCACAGACAGGGGAAGATTGGGACAGCCACTGGTATGGTGTCAGAGAGAGAGGGACGTGGGGCTTCCACAGCTGCAGTGTCACAAAGAGGGGAAAGTTGGGGCATTCACTGGGTCTCCACCAAGGCTAACAGTGAAAGCAGGGTTCTGGGGGAGGCAGCAGGGAGAGCAGACGCTGTGCTGGGTGAGCGAGTGAAGAGGATGAGTGCAGAAGGCACAGCCCACCAGGAGGCCAACAGGCAGAGCTGTGGAGCCTGCCCAGGTGAGGGTGACCTGCCCGGGGTGTGGCCTGCTGCCCCCAGGACTGTGCTGCCACCCTTGGCAGAGGTTATTGCCCAGCAGGATGTCCCCTGGTCACCCGGGGCCATGTCCCTGCCCCAGGCAGGAGGGCGCTGTCAGCTGAGTGTGCCGTCCCTGGGCTCAGTGCTGGAGGTGCCCCGAGCAGCCTGGCTGTGTTAAATGAGCACCCTGCAGCCCCTCTGTGCCCTGCCATGGCTGCAAAGACTCCTGAAAGCACTGGCTGCTGTGCAGCTGTGCCCTCTGCTGCCCCTTGTTCTGCCCTGCTGGCAGAAACTGCCGCAACCGCCCAAGAGCAGCGCGGGTTGTCAATGGAGCGCGCTGCTGCTGATCCAGAGGGTGGAGAGATGTCATGCTGCAGAGTCACATTGAACAGGCACTCTGCCACTCTGTTGTGCCCTGCTGCCACAGCTGGAACAAACGAAGCAGCACTTGGTAGCAGCAGGGAGGCGCTTTGCCCCTGCAGCCGCTGCAAGGCACCCAGCTGCCACCACTGTGAGATGCCTTGCTCCTGCAGGACAGTGCCTGGCCATGGAGCGGGGTTTGCTGCCCCTCCACCAGGCCTGCCATACCAGCTGAGATCTCAGAAGCAGCGCCTGGCCCCTGTGAGATTCCAGCTCCTCTGTGCCATGCGGCTGCCCCTGTAGCCATCTCTGCCTGCGGTGGAACCACCTCTCTGTGCTTTGCTGTGACTGGAAGCGCACCTACAGCTGTGCCCAGCCACGGCGAGACAGTGCCGGGCCCCGGTGGGAGAGCACCCTGCCACTGTAAGGGGGTACCTGGCTGAGGAGCCATTCCTGGCTGCTATGGAGCTGCCCGTGCCTGTTGCCAAGCTATCCCTGGCTGCTGTGAGACTCCCAGCTGCTGTGGAACACCTGGCTACAATCACGCCGTATCTGTCGCTCCATGTCCTGCTGTCAACTGCTGTGAAAAGGCGTCAGCCGAGCGTTTCACACGGGGGAGGTCACCAGGGGGGTCCCCAGGCAGGTGCCCCACCTGGGCCAGCATCCAGCAGCCAGCTTAGAACTGGTGCAAACCAGGGGAATCCGACTGTTAATTGGAACAAAACATCACAAAGGCCTGAGGTGGGTGTTGATGCAATGTGATTTCTGCCGAGTTCTCTGAATGTCAAAGTGAAGAAATTCAATGAAATGCAGGCAAGTGGCAGGAGCGACTATGACTCTCCTAAGGCAGTTTTTGAGAGTATAGTTAAAAACCGGGCATTGCTGCAGAGATTGCACCTCCTCATGGTCCTGCTGGATACCCTGTGTAATGTAACCCAGTCGATCTCTGTCCCAGCACAGAGGCAGTGGGGATGGCCAGTTCAACGTCCTCCTGTTGAAATTTCATCCTCCTGAAACAAATTTACAGTAAGAGCTGTGTGGCTTTTTGCCCAAAACCTGGCTCCAGAGTATTAATTCCAACATCACACTGCAACATCAGAGTTTGAAAGTGGGGAAAAGATTGCTACGTCCTTGGGGATCCACTATCTTTCTTATTCTACCTCTCCTAAAATTGTGGCAAATTTACTATCCAGATCCATAAAATGGGGAACCACTTTAAAACCAAACCTCTAAATGTGACTAGGTAGCCTTGGTGTCCCAGGGTTTTAAAGTGGACAATTTGTCTCAATTTTGTAAGGGAAATTTGATGACTTTATTTTCTAAAAAGCAGGTAGACCTCTTGTCTAAAAACTTGGTAGAACTAGTGCCAAAAAGTTTACCATCAGAACCCCCCATTTTGGCAAACTATGGACTGGCTACGCTGGTGAACTTGGGGTTTTATAAATATGAGTTTTTAGTGAATAACTTTGAATGTGTTCATTTTCCCACAAGCTGGGAGGGTTTGAGCAGGCTGCCTGAGGTCTATGAACAGCTTGCACCACGGCCAAGTGTGGGACTGAAGACCTGCCTTCTGAGGAATTGTCAATTGTTTTTGCTTGACAACGGGAAGAGAAACAGCAATTTTGAGACTGAGGACACACCAGAAACATCACCTGCTGAGCTGGAGAACAACACCAAGCCGGCAACATCCCCAGCTCAGACAGAGAACTGCAGGGAACAGACACTGGAAGAAATCCTTACTGTGACTGTTCCTGATAAAAAATCTACGTTGTCCTTGCTGTGGTACCCAGGTGAACTGTGTGTTGGGCTTGGTTGAACATCTGAGGGTAACCCATGGGAAAAGGAGGGTTTGCTTTCAGTGTGCTCAATGTGAAAAAGAGTAGAGTAATTATCATAGTATTGTTTGTCACTTTCCTAAATGCAGGGGAACAGCAGAAATGGCTCCAGGCAGGGAGTGGATATGTGAGGAATGCAGCATGGACTTCAAGATGAAAATTGTTCTGGGACAACACAAAAGATTGGCACATTTATTGATTAGAAATCAGGAAAGGGTTGCTTTCCCACTCAAAAGAGACTTCCAACCAAGGAGCCCACAAAAGATGCTTGACTAAAGAGGAGGAAGAACTACTGATAAGATTGGAGGCTCAGTTTGAGGGGAACAAGAACATCAATAAACTCATTGCAGGACACACATCACAAGCAAAACAGCTAAACAAAGCAAGGACAAAAGGAGATTGCTGCCCAAGAAACCAGCTGAGGATGTAGATAAAGAAACAGGGATGAGTCATCAAACCAGGAGACCACATGAGGGCCTGAGAACGGACTTGGACAAAGATCTTGGGAGGAGTCAGATGCTTGGGAGAGCAGCTGCTGGAAGGAAAACAGATCCCAAGATGAGTCCCCACCCCGATAAGGATAACAACAGCTGGGAAACAGCAAGTGACAGAGGGAGAGGCAGCTGCAGACCCATTATCTCAGAACACTCAGTGAATGGTATCAGCTGGGACAATTAACACCTTCCCACAGGCATTCAAGCACTTCCTAGATGGCCAGGAGATGCAATCAACAGTCAGTCAATCAGCACAGGAATGCTTCTGATGCTTTGAATCAATCAGCCAGATAAGGATAGCAACCAGAGAGAAGGGAAAAATGGGGACCCAGGAAAAAGGAACAACAGGACCTTTTCAAAAATGGATGAAAAGAAGAGCAGTTAAGAAAGGTAATTTTCTTTTCGTCCAGGACCTGTTCCATCTAGATAGGGGAAAACTTGCTAAAATTATCCTGAATGACACAGTGTTTGTCCTGTGAAATCATATCCATCGAACATTTTTCAGTTTTAAAAGCCACATGAGAACACTTGATAGCCTTGGGAACTTCCAAACTAATGGGAAAGCTGACAATGGTGCTTTCAGAGAATTAATTACAGCAAAAGAATTTGAGAAAAATGGGCAGGAGATGAGCAAAAACTCAGCTCCCAGTTTGGGATAACTCTAAGGGACATCAAGAAGATGGACCCAGAGAACTCCTGGACCACGGAGATCTTCCGCTTATGGTTAACATCAGGAAAAATCCCAGATATGGTGAGGGGTTGCAGGACTGTTTTGATTCCTAAGTTACCAAACCAGAGCGCCTAAAGGACATTAACAACTGGAGACCCATCCAGATCCGATCTTGCTAAGACTGTTCTCCAGCATTTTAACAGCCACCCTGACCAAGGCTTGCCCCCTCAACCCAAGGCCAAGAGGCTTTATAAGAGCAGTGGGATGCTCTGAAAACCTGAAACTCCTGCAAATCATAAGTCGGTTGACAGAAGGAGAACACAAAGCCCTGGGTATTGTATTTGTGGACATCACCAAGGCTTTTGACACCGTAAGCCAGCAGCACTATCTACATGCCCTACAGGAAAGGGAAGCAGATCCCCACATCATCAATTTGGTGAGCAAATTGATGTGTGAGCTTTAATTTGTGTGAGCAAATCCATGTGCCTGCTCCCATATTTTTGCCTGAGAGCCCCTTAATATAAAATTTATAGTAATTCAGAGGGGTGGGGAGGGTTTACATTCTCCATTTCAGGGGAGGCTCCTGCCTTCCTTAGCAGACTCCTGTCTTTCCAAACCCAGACACATTTTGGCGCCCAACGTGAGGTTCGAGGGCACAGAAACAAAAAAGGGAATAACAGCTCTTGAGTAATCTAATTTTTGTGTGTGGCTATAGAAACCTCATTAAGTGACACCATGTGGTCCAGCTTGCCCTGGTTTGGGTGGCATGTGATCATGGTCTTATTTCTCCCATTTATAGGCCCTTATCCAAACATGGGTCCTATAACCAAGGCTTCTGTGTCTGTTATCTGGATTGTTTTATGGGTGAATAAGGTGAGGAATTAATGGATTTTTAACTTCTTCTGGACAACAGGCACATGGATTCACAGCTATCGCACACTAACTGTATGTTTTTGAGGTTACTTTATTAATGCCACCTGCTGTAAGGAAATGACACCAGGTGAAGTCTTCTCCCAACCCTTTAACCATTTCTTTGGGTCTGCCCCATCAGTTTTTGAAGGGTTCAGATCCACTCTAAATATTAATTATATCATACAGTGGCTGGTGTTGCTGATAAGCCTGCTCTATTTAGCATTTAGAGAGAAGAGGTGACTTACTTGGATAACCACCCTGACACCTACCCCAGAATCTAACATGCCACCAGAGTCTAGGGATGCTGCTGCCCCAGAGCCTGACCCTGCCCCACAGCCCACCCCAGATGTGAACTACCCAGATTGGGTGGGGGGGTCTGGTGAAGGAGAAACATGAGATGGGCCAGATGCTGAAGGAATACACTTCCCCAGCTGGTGAGGAAACCTCTCCCTGCCTTGAAGAGGGAAAGTCTAATAGTGCAGCAGCGGAACCCAGAGATGTTACAACTGTCCAGGTTTCCAGCTGAATTGCAAAGGCAGACACAGCCAGCAGCAGTTGCCCTGTCGAAACAAGGAGATCTAAGATGAAAGCAGAGCACCCAGATAGGGGAGGGCCCTCACAACCCACAGGGGAGCCAGAGGTTGCAATCATCACCGAGTCCCTGACGTATGAAAGTCTCCGTAATCTGCACAAAGACATTGTACGACGGAGAGGTGAGACTTCTAGAACCTGGCTACTTCGGGTCTGGGACCTTATGGGTGCAGGCATGCAGCTGGATAGTGGTGAGGCAAGGAATTTGGGACCCTTGCCAGGACTCAGGTATCAATCAGATTTTTGTAAGGGAGCCAGGGTCCCTTTCCCTCTGGGTGTGGCTTTTACAAAGTGTCAGAGAGAGGTTTGTTCACAGAGAAAGAATGCAGGAGCAGCACCATAGAATGTGCTGGAAGACTCTTGAGGAAGGGATCCAACAGCTGAGAGAAGTGGCAGTATTGGAGGTGCTCTTTGGGAGGGATGGACAGCATGATAATGACCCCGACAAAGTCAGGTGCACAGGGAGAATGTTGTGGAGCCTGGCAAATCTGGGGCCATCTCAATACACCACCTTTATTGCAACAATTAATGCCAACACAAACCGAGAGACAGTGGGTTCTGTGGCCAACAATCTTAGGAATTATGGAAGTATGATCAATGGACTGATGCAGGCTCATGTCTCTGCTGTGATTAAGGACCTCAAAGAGGAGATGAGGGAGGTGGTGAGAGAAGAGGTGAGGAGGAACAGTTCCCATATTGCACCACTGTAAGTCACAGGCGCAAGTCAGAGCCCAACGTTCCCCAGCTAGAGAGAGGGGGGGTACACCCCACGGGCTGACCTGTGTTTTTCTGCGTGACCATGAAGAAGACATGGGAAGGTGGGATGGAAAACCCACTTCTGTCCTGGCAGCACAGGTGTGTCAGCTCAAGGAGGGAAACACAAATCAAGGGAACTCCAGTGAAGTGAAGGTAGCCTCAACCTCCCATGACCGAGCTGCTGAGTATGATCTGTCAGATCCCCTGGAAGGTACCTCTACCATGTATACCCAGGGTTAGAGGGGCCCTGCCTCCAGCCAGGGAGAGGCACAGGATAACCTGGACAGTGTGGATCTGATGGCCTGGCACATCAGGACCAAAAAAATACAATGCTTTAGTTGATACTGCTGTGCAGTGTACCCTAATACCATCAGGACATGTGCGGGCAGAACCTATTTCCATAGCCGGGCTGACGGGGGGATCACAGCAATTGACCCTGTTAGAAGCCGAGATGAGCCTGACTGGGAAAGAGTGGAAAACACATCCTATGGTGACTGGCCCAGAGGCCCCGTGTATTCTGGGCATAGATTTCCTCCTGAATGGTTATTACAAAGACTCAAAGGGACTCAGATGGGCTTTTGGCATAGCTGCTGTGGAGGCAGAAAACATCAAGTAGTTGAACACTTTGCCTGGACTATCAGAAAGCCCATCTGCAGTAGGACTCCTGAAGGTGGAAGAGCAAAGAGCACCAATTGCCACCTTGACAGTGCACCACCAGCAGTATCGGATGAATCAAGATGCCATGATCCCCATCCACAAAATTATCCGTGAGCTGGAGAGCCAAGGGGTGGTCAGCAAGACCCACTCACCCTTCAACAGCCCCATCTGGCCTATGCGCAAGTCTGGCAGAGAATGGAGATTGACTGTGGACTATTGCGGCTTGAATGAAGTGACTCCACCACTGAGCGCTGCTATGCCACACATGCTGGCACTCCAGGACGAGCTGGAGTCCAAGGCAGCAAAGTGGTACGCCACCATTGACATTGTTAACACATTTTTCTCCATTCCTCTGGCAGCAGAATGCAGGCCTCAGTTTGCTTTCACCTGGAGGGGAGTGCAGTATACCTGGAACCGACTGCCCCAGGGGTGGAAGCACAGCCCCACCATCTGCCATGGACTGATCCAGGCTGCACTGTAAAAGGGTGAGGTTCCAGAACACCTGCAGTACATGGATGACATCATTGTGTGGGGGAACACGGCAATGGAAGTATTTGAGAAAGGATCATCAGGATTCTGCTAGAAGCCAGCTTTGGTATCAAGAAGAGCAAAGTCAAGGGACCTGCCTGAGAGATCCAGTTCCTGGGAGTGAAGTGGCAAGACAGACGGCATCAGATTCCCACTGAGGTCATCAACAAAATCACCACAATGTCTCCACCAACTAGCAAGATGGAAACACAAGCTTTCCTGGGTGCCATAGGTTTTGGAGAATGCACATTCCCAAATACAGTCCAGGTTGTGAGCCCTCTTTACCTGCAAGAAGAAGGAGTTGCACTGGGGTCCTGAACAGCAACAAGCCTTTGCCCAGATGAAGCAGGAGATCGCTCATGTGGTTGCCCTTGGCCCAGTCAGGACAGGACCAGAGGGGAAGAATGTGCTCTACTCTGCAGCCAGGAACCATGACTTGTCCTGGAGTCTTTGGCAGAAGGTGCCCAAGGAGACTCAAGGCCAACCACTGGGATTCTGGAGTCGAAGCTACAGAGGGTGCGAAGCCAACTACACTCCCAAAGAGAAGGAAATCTTGGCTGCCTGTGAAGGAGTCCAGGCTGCCTCAAAGGTGATCGGCATGGAAGCACAACAACTCCTGGCACCTCGACTACCGGTGCTGGGGTGGATGTTCAAAGGCAAGGTTCCTTCCACCTACCATGCCACTGACGCTACCTGGAGTAAATGGATTGCTCTTATCACACAGCGCACCCGTGTTGAAAACTTGAATCGCCCTGGGATTCTGGAGTTAATTACAAACTGGCCCAAAGGTGAGAACTTTGGTCTGACTGATGAAGAGGATCAAGAATCAGTGACACGTGCTGAAGAAGCTCCTCCATATAACCAACTGCCCCCAGAGGAAACACACTATGCTCTTTTCACTGATGGTTCCTGTCCACTCATAGGGATGAACCAGAAGTGGAAAGCAGCTGTATGGAGCCCCACATGACAGGTTGCACAAGCTACCGAAGGAGAAGGTGGATCAAGTCAACTTGCAGAACTCAAAGCTGTTCAGCTGGCCCTGGACATTGCTGAGAGAGAGAAATGGCCAAAGCTCTATCTTTATACTGATTCATGGATAGTAGCCAATGCTCTTTGGGGCTGGCTGGAAAGGTGGGAAAAGGCCAGCTGACAGCGTAGGGGAAAACCGATCTGGGCTGCTGATGAGTGGAAAGACATTGCTGTTCGGTTAGAGTTGCTACCTGTGAAAGTCCACCATGGGGATGCTCATGTCCCCAAGAGTCGGGCTAATGAGGAACACTGAAACAACGAGCAGGTAGATCAGGCAGCAAAGATAGAGGTGTCAAAGATAGACTTATATTGGAAACATAAGGGGCAGTTGTTCCTAGCTCAATGGGCCCATAATGCTTCAGGTCATCAGGGTAGAGATGCCACCTATAAGTGGGCACGAGACCGAGGAGTGGATCTAACCATGGACAGTATATCACAGGTTATCCATGACTGAGACATGAGCTGCCATCAAGCTGGCCAAGTGAGTGAAGCTGCTCTGGTATGGTGGGCAGTGGTCCAAGTACAAGTATGGGGAGGCCTGGCAGATTGACTCCATCACACTGCCCCAGACACGCCAGGGCAAGCGCTATGTGCTGACCATGGTGGAAGCCACCACAGTATGGTTGGAGACCTACCCTGGGCCTCACGCCACTGCCCGGTACACCATCCTGGGCCTGGAATAGCAAATCCTGTGGAGACATGTCACCCCTGAGAGAACTGAGTCAGAAAATGAGACCCATTTCAAGAATGGCCTTATCAACGCCTGGGCCAGGGAACATGGTATTGAAGGGATATATCATATCCCCTACCAATGCTACAGCTGCTGGGAAAGTTGAACAGTGCAATGGACTACTTAAAACAACCCTGAAGGCACTCGGCGGGGGGGGTGGTACTTTTAGAAATTGGGAAATGAACCTAGCAAAAGCCACCTGGATGGTTAACACCAGAGGGTCCATAAATCGAGCTGGTCCTGCCCAGTCTGAACCCCTCCACACAGTGGGTGGATATAAAGTCCCTGTTGTAAATGTGAAAGGTATTTTAGGAAGGACTATTTGGATTGATCCCACCTCAGGCAAAGACAAACCCATCCGTGGAATGGTTTTTGCTCAATGACTGTTTACACTTGGTGGGTAGTGCAGAAAGATGGAGAAAGCCGTTGTGTACAACAAGGAGACCTAGTCTTAAGTGAGAACTGTGTGTAAGGGGGTTTTTTTGGTTTTTTTTTGTTTTGTTTTTTTTTCTTTTTTTTGGGGTGCAGATGGAAATAGAAAAAGGGGTGGATAATGTTGAATATTGCCTGCAAGATATTTTCCATTACCATCTGTATGGCAGATTACCTTTGTCAAGTGAGCAGTTTGCCTTATCTCTCTCTTTGAGTGACCACATTCACACCTCCCTCTGGAGGGGACATCTGCTGATAACAAACTATTGAATGTCACTGCATGACTGATAAGAACTATAACATCCCATTGTGAGATGCTCCGCCCAGAGGGAGGAGCCAAGCATTGCTACCCAGATATAATGCGAGATTCTGGAACACTAGCACGGCTTTCTCCACAGGATTCCCCAGAGGAACAGCCGCTGTCTCTACTCCTACTGGATCTTCAGAAGAAGAATACATCCTTCTCTACAGATCCCCCTCGCTCCAACAGAACCACACCTGATACTTCAGGATGTCTGCAGCCACATTTCCAAGTGGACTGTCACCCACACCCTGACCCACAGGGTGTCAGGTTGGGCTCTGACTCTGTCAGTGTAGTTCTGGTGTACTGCATTGTTTTACTTCATCCTTTAAATTTTTTTCTTTTCCCCCTTAAAGAACTGTTATTTCTTACTCCCATATTTTTGCCTGAGAGCCCCTTAATTTAAAATTTATAGCAATACAGAGGGGTGGAGAGGGTTTACATTCTCCATTTCCGGGGATCCTTCTGCCTTCCTTAGCAGACTCCTGTCTTTCCAAGCCAAGACACCAATGAACTCCTACCAAATTCGGTGAAACAAATTCCTCGGTAAAGGCCGCGTGGCTTATTGCCTGAAATCTGGCCCACCGGTTGCAGACAGGGGCAAAGAGCTCCGAAGTGGAGTGACCACCCACTCCGATCTCACCTAAATAAATGTGGACCTGATTTGATGGCTCAAAATATGGATTTTGTCCTTTGGAGGGGGGCTGGTCAGGCTGCCAGTACGCCTGTCCAGGTTATCGGTGGGCACTCAGACTTAGATCCTAGCCTCCCACGAGACAGTGAACCATTTGTGCTTGGTGAGGGAAGCGGCGAAAAGGTGAGTGAAGGCACACCAGAGGCATTGCCTCCAGTGCCTGGGGAACATGGAGGGCAGTCACCGGATAACATCGTGAAGGTGACTGTTCCTGACAAAAACCCACCTTGTCCCTGCTGTGGTACCCGGGTAAACTCTGTGTCAAGCCTGATTGATCATCTAAAGGAGTCACACAGGAAAAGGAGGGTTTGCTTTCGGTGTGCCAAGTGTGGAAAGGAAAATATTAACTATCATAGTGTTATTTGTCATTTTGCAAAATGCAGGGGTCCAGAAACTGAAAGGGTTCCAGCTGGAGAGTGGATCTGTGAGGTATGTGGCAGAAACTTCACAACCAAAATTGGCCTGGGGCAACACAAAAGATTGGCACACTCGTTGATAAGAAACCAAGAAAGGATCATTGCTTCCCAACTGAAAGAAACATCAAATCGAGGAGCCCACAAAAGATGCTGGACAGAAGAGGAGGAAGAACTGCTGATAAGACTGGAGGCACAGTTCGAGGGAAACAAAAACATTAATAAAATTATTGCTGAACACATAACAACCAAAACAGCTAAGCAAATTAGTGACAAAAGAAGATTGCTGCCTAGGAAACCAACAGATGGAGCTGACAGAGGACCTGTGATGAGTCATCGCACCAGGAGAGCAGCTGAGGGCATGGGAACCTGGGTTGAGTCCGCAATCCCAGGCAAGAACAGTGGACAATGGACCTGGGGAGAACCATCTGCCAGCGAGACCAGCTGCCAGAGGCAAAACAATGGATAAGTTAAGATGACACCCTGATAAGGATAACTGTCGCCAGAAACCAGCAGAGGGTGGGGCAGCTGCAGGCTCATTACCAAAAGACAATCATGGAACATTTCTCAGCTGGAGCCATTAACCACTTCCCCAGAGCATTCAAGCAATTGATGGACGGCCAGGAGATGCTCAGAATAATTAATCAGGCAGTGCAGGACTGCTTTCAATGCCTAGAATCAATAAGCCAAATAAGAAATGTTACACGTGGAAAAAATGGGAAGGAGACCCAGGAGAAGCAACCAAGAAAGCTGTTTCAGAACTGGATGAAAAACAGAGTGATCAAAAACGGTAATTACCTTCACTTTCAGCGTTTATTCCGTCTTGACAGGGGGAAACTAGCAAAAATTGTTTTGGATGATGTAGAGTGTTTGTCCTGGGATATATCACCCAGTGAAATTTACTCGGTAGTTAAAGCCAGATGGGAAACACCTGGTAATTTTCCTGGCATTGGGGAATTTGAATTTAATGGGAAGGCAGACAACAGCACCTTCAGAGACTTAATCACGGCCAAAGAAATTGAAAGAAATGTGCAGGAAATAAGAAAGGGCTGGGCTCCAGGTCCAGATGGGATTACTCTTGGGGACATCAAAAAGATGGATCCCAGGTATTCCCGGACGGCTCAGCTCTTCAACTTATGGTTAACATCTGGGGAGATCCCGGACATGGTGAGGGGATGCAGAACTGTTTTGATTCCTAAATCTACAAAACCAGAACGTTTGAAGGACATTAATAACTGGAGGCCTATCACAATCAATTCCATCTTGTTGAGACTGTTCTCCAGGATTGTAACAGCAAGGCTGAGCAAAGCATCCCCTTTCAACGCAAGGCAAAGAGGCTTTATTAGAGCAGCAGGATGCTCTGAAAACCTGAAACTCCTGCAAACGATGGTTCGGACTGCCAAAAGTGAACACAGACCACTGGGTGTTGTATTTGTGGACATCGCCAAGACTTTTGACACCGTAGGCCACCATCACATCATACATGCTTTGCAGCAGAGGGGAGTGTATCCCCACATCATCGGCCTGATGAACAATATGTACAAAGACTTCAGTATGTATGTCACCACAAAAATGAACACACACACAGACAAAATCCAGATCCAGGTTGGAGTAAAGCAGGGTGACCCACTGTCACCCCTTTTATTTAACCTGGCAATGGACCCCCTGTTGTGCAAGCTGGAAGAATGCGGTAAAGGATTCCACCGAGGACAGAGCAGTATAACAGCGATGGCATTCGCTGACAACCTGGTCCTGCTGAGCGACTCCTGGGAAAACAGGAAAACAAACATCAAGATATTAGAGACCTTCTGCCATCTCACCGGTCTCAGAAGACAAGGGGAAAAGTGCCATGGCTTCCACATCAAGCCCACAAAAGACTCTTACACCTTCAATAACTGCGCTGCATGGACCATCAACGGCACACCCCTGAACATGATCAACCCCGGGGAATATGAGAAATACCTTGGCCTCCAGTTTGACTCCTGGACTGGGATAGCAAAAACCAACCTCTCCACAAAACTAGAATTCTGGCTCAAATGAATTGATCAAGCTTCATTTAAACCTTGCAAAAACTTGATATCCTCAAAATATACACCATCCCTCGACTGACCTACCTGACTGACCATTCAGAAATGAAACAGGGGCCCTTGAAGCCCTTGACCAGAAGATCTGAACAGTGGTCAAGAACTGGTTGCAACTACCTCCGTGCACGTGCAATGCCATCTTGTACTTGAGCACGAAGGACGGCGGTTTGGGCGTCACCAAGTTGGCGGGACTGATCCCCAGTGTGCACACCCGGAGACTGCACCAGATTGCGCAGTCCTCAGATGAAACAATGAAGGAGTTCCTAGAGAAAGATCAAATGGAACAACTGTATAAGAAATTGTGGATTCAAGCTGGAGGGGAAAGCGAGAAGATACCCTCAATTTGGGAAGCACTACTGGTGAATGAACCATCCAACAGTGCAGACACAACCTCAGAGTGGGAAGCACCGACCCTGAAAACTAAATTTCCTAAGCCTTGTGATTGGCGGAGAAAAGAATTCCAGAAATGGACCAAATTAGTGTCCCAAGGCCATGAAATTAAAAGCTTTAAAGGTGATAAAATTAGTAGTGATCGGCTCCAATACTATAGACGCATACCTCACAGGAAACTCCTCACTGCACTACAACTTAGGGCCAACCTCTACCCCACGAGAGAATTTCTCTCCCGGGGTAGAGAGGAAAATTACATCAAGGCCTGTAGGCAACCGTGATGCAGACAACGAAACCCGCACCCACATCATCGGCTACTGCCCAGTCAATCAGGACTCTCGAATCAAGAGGCACAATCACATCTGTGAAAGGCTTATTGAGGAGACAAAGAAGAGGGACTGGATAGTGTTCAAAGAACCACACATAAGGGAAACCATCAAGAAGCTGTACAAACCAGATCTGATATTTGTTAAGGACGGACGTGCATTTGTCGTGGAAGCGAAAGTACGATACGAAGCCTCCAAAATATGTCCAGAAGAAGCCACTGCAGAGAAAGTAAACATGTAAAAACATTTGGAAACTGAGGTGCGAAGCCTCACCAATGGAAAGGACGTTGTTTATATGGGCTTTCCCCTTGGAGCGCGGGGGAAATGGTACGAGGGGAACGTTGAACGTTTGAGTACGCTTGGCTTCTCCAAATCGAGGCAAGCGATGGTTGCAAAGACTTTATCCACAGAAGTGCTCCTATCATCTGTGGACATTGTACATATGTTCACCAGCAGGGCCAGAAGATTAAATGATTCAGGGTAGTGAATTTTTGCATTTTTTGTACTTTGTAATGTTTTGTAGATTTTTATTGCTGTTTTTATATGTTGATTTTTGTATGCAATTTTTTATTTTGGATCACTTTTATATTTTAATAAACTAGAGAGTAGCTAGGTTCGTAAGGAAGCCAAAAGACAGTTAGGTGGCTCATAGTGAGTAGGGACAAAGACTTTAATTCATAACGCATCAATTAGCACCTGATTCAGACCAATTTACTGTATTTGAACCAATTTACCGGATTTGTCCAAGCTGGACGAGCCATCTTTATTTAACCCGGAAAAGGAACATATACAATTTGTATGTGTTTATTAAATAGCCAAATGCCTCGTCATCTAATTAGTGACGTGCATGAATGGATGAACAAGATTCCCACTGTCCCTACCTACTATCCAGCGAAACCACAGCCAAGGGAACGGGCTTGGTGGAATCAGCGGGGAAAGAAGACCCTGTTGAGCTTGACTCTAGTCTGGCGCTGTGAAGAGACATGAGAGGTGTAGAATAAGTGGGAGGCCGGGCGCGCGTTCGGTGGTGCGGGGCGACCCGCCTGCCGGCGTCCCAGCCATCGGTGAAATACCACTACTCTGATTGTGTTTTCACTTACCCGGTGAGGTGGGGTGGTAAACCCCAAGGGGGGCTCTTCCTTCTGGCGCCCACCCCCGGGGTCGCTAGCAGCCACTCTATTGGATAGTGCACCCCCGTTCTCCCAGTTGCTCTATCAACCGGTCTGCCTGCAGGCAAAGGAATGAGGCTGAGCACTCAGACATCTCTTAGTGACTTAATCAGCCATCCTATCTCTCTTTTCCCTCGAGGGCCCCTCAATACATACAGTATCCTCCGCACACCAGCAGGTCCTTTTCTGTGTCCGCAGGAGGCAAACCGAGACAAGGAGAGCTCCTCTGGGAAAATCCCAGGGTGAGCTTTGGAGGTCCGTCTATGCCTCTCTGCCTCTGTGGGGACAGAGATGATTCCTCCTACCTGGCTCGCCAGTGCCTGTTTTGTGGAGATAAACAAAACTCCACAATTTTGTGGAAGTTGTAAATCCGGTATGTTTATTTCAGCGCTGGATGCATGTGGAGATTACTCTCCTTAAAAGACATGCATGCTTCTGGGAATTTCAGGTCCCTTTTTATCCCCCTCGCAAATACATATGCATACAATTTTACAATAGGTTCATACATATTCATTTTCACAAATTTCGCCATTTCCACATTTGCCGCTAGTTCTTCTTTATCAGAAAGAATTCCAGGGTCAGGTTGACCTGCTCTCACAGCAGTCTTTCTGTCTCCCCCCCCTTATCTCTGTCCTTCACTGAAGCAGTTTTTCTGAGCCTAGGCTTCTTATGAGAACAGGCAGTCAGACTAAATATCTATGTTTTCAAACTACAGACTTAAGTCAAAGATGTACATTTCAAAGATGTACCTAAATCAAAATGAATTTCTAGTCTGGAGAATTTCTATTCTCTCTCACCACAGCCTCAGCCAGGGACCAGCTCCCAAGGCCCTTGCCATGGCAACCAGGACTGGGACCAGCTGGGATGCTCTGGTCTCCATGGGCCAGAGTATAGGAATGGGATTTCCCTATTTCCTGCTCCTGCTAAAACCGCACTGCCATTCGCTGCCCTCCTACCTCCCATGGAAAGCACAAAAGACAAAGATCCCTGTGTGGGATAAGAACAATTTACTGGGAAAAGCAACCAGATAAGGAACAAACAGGAACACTAACAACATTGATAACAGAAGGGATAAGAAAATCTATTTGCAGGGAAAACTACAACACCACTGACTGTCTCTTTCCACCCACATATTCACTCCTGCCTGGAAAGGACACCCTTCTCCTCAGGGGAGGGAGAGAGTCCCTTTCCTTCCCCTAGCAACAACCTGATATGGGAGTGAATATAATGACACAACCATGGCCAGACCCTCATGTTCTTGGACCCACATCATGTCATTGGCAGGGCCAGGAAGAGGGACAGGTGTCTTCCCAGCATTGATGACAGGGAACATGGATCACCAGGGTTCATCCCAACGGGGGTTGTCCAATGGGAGATGAAGCTGGAGCAGTACAAGAAGCTTTTCCTGAAGTTGGGGCATTTACAGGGCTTCCCTTACCGGTGCCTCTGTTGGTGTTTGATCAAGTGAGACCTCTGGGTGAAGCTCTTCCCACACTTGGGACACTCGTAGGGTATCTCCCCAGTGTGGATGCGCCAGTGGGTGATGAGCTGGGAGTTGCGGATGAAGCCCTTCCTGCAGTCAGGGCAGCGGAAGGCCTTCCCCTCTGTGTGAATCTGCTCATGCAGAAGGAGATGGAAGCTGGTGTGAAACCTTTTCTGACACTCTGAACACTCGTAAGGCTTTTCCTCAGTGTGGATGCGTTGGTGGGTGACGTGTGCGGAGCTGCACCTGAAGCCCTTCACACACTCCAAGCACTTGTAGGGCCATTGCCCAGCGTGGATCATGTGGTGGCAGATCAGGGTGCTGCTCTGCCTGAAGCTCTTCCCACACTCCAAGCATTTGTAGGGATTCTCCCCGTTGTGAAGCTGCTCATGCACTACCAGCTCCAAGACATGGCTGAAGCTCTGTCCACCTTCCTGGCCCAGGGTGGGTCTTTCCTCCTCAGAGCACCCTGGGCTGGGTTTGGAGCCCCTCCTCCTGTGGGATCTCCAGGGCTTTTCCTCTCCGTTGGAGTCCTGCGTAGTAGAGGCGCTCAAAGTGGCCTCTTCCATGAGATTCTGCTGTGGGGATTTGTCCTTCCTGGTCTCCATCCTCAGCTTCTTGCCTGCGGGTGGAAGGACAAGGACTGGATGAGATTTGCCTCTGTGCCACAGCGAGGGGGAAGGAGATTCCCCCAATGCATCCCCAGCAGGATGGCATTGGCAGTGGGGTTGTCCTGCAGCTGGGGGCCATGCTGGGCTGGGAGATGGAGCAGGAAAGAGGGGGAACGGGGCACTGACTTCCTCCTCACCCGCCTGGGTGTCCGGGGGCATAGTCTCAGTTTGAAAAGACAGGTGTCTGCTAAGGAAGGCAAGAACCTCCCTTGAAATGGAAAATATTAATCCCCTCCCTCTGAATTGTTATATGTTTAAAAATAAGGGGGTCTCAGACAAAAATATGGGACTAGTTAAAACAGTTATTGACTAGAAAAAATTTAAAAACACAAATGCACCTGTACAAAAAAACCCCACTAACTGAATCAGAGTATAACCTTACACCATGTGGGTCAGGGTGATGGTAGCACTCCCATTATATGGTGGCTGCAGAGCTCCTGCAGTTACAGATGTGATTCAGTTGGGATCCTGTAGAAGGGTGGAGTTGTCCTCTGAAGGTCAGTGGTGGTGTTGTTGGGTCTGGTCTTCCTCTGGGAATTCTGTGGAGAAGAAAGCTGCTTCTTCCTCTGGGAATTCTGTGGATAAGAAAGCTGCTTCTGTGAGAATCCAGTGGGAAAGGCTGCCTGTGGAGTTCCAAGGCTGAGCTTATAGCCAGGTAGGAATGCTTGGCTCCTCCCCCTAGGCAGAGCATCTCACAATGGGATGATGGAATTTTTATCAGTCATATAGTATCACTCAATGGCCCATTAAGAGAAGATATTTCCCAGAGGGGGCACTGGTTGTAGAAGAGATAAAGAAAACTGCTCATTTCACAGATGATACCTGCCCCACTTCTAACAGATGGGAATTGACAAACCCCCAGCTACATCTTGCAACCTGAAACAGGCATCTCCATCTTCCTCACAGCCTTCTCCTCTGTAGGGGGTTGAGTTAACTTATGTATTGTAAGTATATGTATGGCAGTGAAAGATCTTTGTATTGTATTAGTGACCCTGCCCTGATTCTAGTTATTGTAAATGGGCTGCAGCTGTGATGTCCTTGATTGGGCAGCAGCTGTAGCCCATGGAGGTAGCTGAGATAAAAGGGGCGGGGTGGTCAGGGAGAGCTGGGGAGAGCAGCCCTGACCGAGAAGCAGCAACACCATTGCTGTGAAGATGTGCCATGAGAAAAACACCCAGAAGGTATGAGACTCAGGAAATATAATTATGCAACAACATGAATACAACATCTGGTGACCCCGATGTGATAAAGATCTGCGAACAAACATCGAAAGAAGGTATGGAATCCCCTGGACAGCTGAGAGCTGGGACTATAGAAGTAAAGACAGCTGCGAGCTGTGGAAGCCTGAGAGCTGGGACTATAGAAGTAAAGACAGCTGCGAGCTGTGGCAGCCTGAGAGCTGGGACAGATATGTGTATGGCAGCCTGAGAGCTGGGACAGATATGTGTATTGTAGTTGTAGGGTTGTTAGAAGTAAAAGAAAAAAAAAGAAAAAAAAAAAAGGAGAGAAAAAAAAAAGGAAAAAAAAAAAAGAAAAAAAAAAAAAAAAAAAGGAGGATATGTATATATTCTATGTATGAGCTGTGGCAGCCTGAGAGCTGGGACTAGACAGCTGCGAGCTGTGGCAGCCTGAGAGCTGGGACAGATATGTCTATGGTAATTGTAAAATTGCTAAAAGAAAAGGGGGAAATGTAGGGGGTTGAGTTAACTTATGTATTGTAAGTATATGTATGGCAGTGAAAGATCTTTGTATTGTATTAGTGACCCTGCCCTGATTCTAGTTATTGTAAATGGGCTGCAGCTGTGATGTCCTTGATTGGGCAGCAGCTGTAGCCCATGGAGGTAGCTGAGATAAAAGGGGCGGGGTGGTCTGGGAGAGCCAGGGAGAGGAGCCCTGACCGAGAAGCAACAACACCATTGCTGTGAAGATCTGCCATGAGAAAAACACCCAGAAGGTATGAGACTCAGGAAATATAATTATGCAACAACATGAATACAACACTCCTCCATGCCACCAACGATTGGGAATGGAAAATCCTGGTTCTGGAGAAACAAGGGTTTAGCACAGATTGAGATTGAATGTCCCTCTGCCCAAGTCCATCTCTAAAAGTAACCGGCCATCTGCGCTCCATAAAAACCTCCCAAACATCAAGGTTCAGCTCTGAAAATGCTTCCCAGGAGTTGCCTGTCTCTGGTCTCTCCCCTTTGGTGTTTGAGGGTTGCCCCCTGTCCCAGCTGGTGTGGGTCACACTTGGATTGGGGGTCCCCTGTCTACTTGGTCCCTGCTCTCCGCTGCTGGAAGTCCCAAGAAGCAAAACATTTCCCCTTTTTCCATCTCCTCATTTAGGGATGCTGGGGGGTTTTGGGATCCTAGGGTCCCTACTTTCCTAATTCTCTGCTTTGGAGTGCAGGGGATCCCAGGAGTCCCTCCTTTCCCTCTCCAGGGTCTTGAGGCTCCTGCCAATGGCGGTGCTCCCCCCTCTCTGGGCTCCCGACTTTGGGCTCCTGGGGGACACAGGGTTCTGCTCCTCCAGGCTGCCTCTGCCGGCAGCTGCCGCTGGGACCCTCAAATGTCCCTCAAGGGGCCTTTTCCACTCAGCCTTGGACTTCTTCATTCTCCAGACATCCCCTCAAAAAAACCCAGCCCAGGGAAACCCCCAAGATATCTGGGCCAAGCTCCCCCCATCACCGGTCACCTGCGTGATGGCAGGCGGGGAAGGGGGGGTGAAGATCCCATGGATGGGGATGCGAATTCACGGAGTGCCTGACCTTGTGGTTCCTTCTGCTTTCTCTGATCCTCCTTTGTCCCTCATCTTCCTCTTCCTCCCATTCCCTCCCTCCTCCTCCCCCAGCAGCCGCCGCACCCTCGGTGGCCTGTTCACGCAGCCCTCGCAGCCTGCGGCAGGAGCGGGGATAGAGCCGGGACAGGTCGGGATGGGCAGCGCAGGGCTCTCGGCTGCTCCCAGCCACTGCGGGTGGGGGGAACCCAGCCTGGGCCAAAGGAGGGGCAAACTGGGAAAACTGGGGGCTGAACATCCAAACTGGGTCTTGCTGGGGACCCTGCCTGGGCGCTGCCAGCCCTTGTGGCTCCACTCAGGAGATCCGGGAGGGGCGAATGCAGAGAGGGCTGGGGGATCCCAGGAGTTTCATCACTGGGAGGGAGTGAGCTGTACTGGGATCATACTGTGATCATATAGACAGTGACTGGATTTACCCTGGGTTTGTGTTGACATCATACTGGGATCATACTGGGAGCAGCTGGACTCCTGCTGGTGGAGACTGTGATCACAATGGTGATCACACTGTGAGGTGAATGGGATCATAGTGGATCATACTGGGACTGAGTAGGGGCCTGCTGGGTGCAATTGTGGCCCTGTTGAGGCAAATGGGATATACTGGGAGCAAGTGGGATCATGCCAGGAGCGAGTGGGAGGAACTGGGATCATGCTGGGTGCACACTGGGGGTCATTAGAAGCAACTGGCCTTCCACTGGCATGAACTCAGATTGTGCCAGGAGTGACTGGGAATATGCTGGAAGGAACTGGGATATATTGGGAGAGACTGGAACAAAAGTCAGGCTGAAAGGGAGAAACTGGAACCATGTGGGGCACAAGTGGTTCATACTGGCAGCAACTGGGACCACAGTGGGCTCATCTCTGCATTGTACTGGGACTGACTGGATTAACACTGGGAGTTTCTGAGAGTGACTGGGAACACACCATGCACATCATCCCTGGACTGGGGTTGACTGGGAGCAACTGGGAGCACACTGGGAGCAACTGGCATAATCCTGGGACTGACTGGGTTGATCTAGCTGCAGGTAACTGGGACCATCCTGGGAGTGCTTGAAAGTAACTGGGATTATTCTGGGACCATACTGGGAATGCTGGCATGTCACAAAGATCATACTAATACATAAAATTTCAATAGTCAATGCGAATTTTATTTCTATATCTTTGATTTGAAAGAAGGTGAGCAAGCAGCCTGGGGTAGCCGAGGAGTCACTGCTCCACTCATGGCACACACTACTTACAAATTCAGTAAAGTATATATACTGTTTTTAAGCTTATAAAGCATTTTCCAATGTGCTTGGTTAATACAAATGAGTTAATATCAGTAAGCTGGAATCAGCAATTTCATCATCTTTCCAGGTGGTTGTTGGCTTCCTGTCCTTCTTGTGCTCGTCTGGAGGGAGGCCCCTTCACCACTGACCACTACAATATTTTGTTAAGCTTTTTATTATACATAAGAATTTAGACACATTGCAGTCCCCTTAGCTTTACAACAAGTTCCTCTATTTTATTCTAAGCATCAGCCATCTTTCTACCTCATCTCTTTACAATACTTCCCCTATTTCAAAGCTTTATTTGGCCATAGAAAGTTTCAAAACCCTTCCTTGTATCTATCCCAAGGAATGCATCCATTTTCCACACAGCAGATACAAGCATTTGCTGATTCCATTGCAGATTGACACAAATCACAAAAACATTTTTCACAATATTTGCTCACCAAATTGACGATGTGGCGATCTGCTTCCCTTTGCTCTAGGGCATGTAGAATGTGCTGCTGGCTTATGGTGTCAAAAGCCTTGGTGATGTCCACAAATAAAACACCACACCCAGGGTGTTCTCCTTTTGTGACCGAATAATGATTTGCGGGAGTTTCAGGTTTTCAGAGCATCCCACTGCTCTTATAAAGCCTCTTTGCCTTGGACTGAGGGTCAAGCCTTGGTAAGTGTGGCTGTTAAAATCCTGGAGAACAGTCTTAACAAGATGGAACTGATTGGGATAAGTCTCCAGTTATTAATTTCCTTGAGGCGATCTGGTTTGGTTGACTTAGGAATCAAAAGAGTCCTGCAATCCCTCACTGTTGTGTTGGGTCTGTATAAGTTGGACTGTTCTGTTCCCCCCTATCTTGTAATGGTTCTGCCCTGGTTCTCCCTTCCCTCCCTTGTGCTGCCAGTTATCCCAGCTCCTCCCCTGTCGCCTTGGAGATAAATGTACCCTGTCTCAAATCCCTCCCCGGTGCCCTGTCCGTCACTTGGTGCTCCCACCCTTCTCTCTGGAACTCTCTAGAAACATCTAACTAGAGCGTCAAGTGATTGGCTCAGGGGCCGAGGCTCCACCCTCAAGTTATCCCCATTGGTGTTCTCCCTAAGTCAATCTTTGGTATCCCACTCCCCTCTGCAATCCTATTCATCCAAGGACTGACTCCTCCCCTGTGTCCCTCCCTCCTTATAAGCTGTTGCAACTTCCACCTCTTCCTCTTCGGTTGTCGGTTTCCCCTGGGATTCAATAAACCTGCATTCTCCACAGCTGGAGAGTGCTCTCTTCTTATTTCTGCTGACTGTAGCCATAAGCCATGCCATGTCCTACCACAAGGTACTGCTACTGTTATAGCACAGAGCGTTTGACTTAGGTGCTGTCCTGAACCACGGAGATTGGGATAGTGCCCACCTACTGCTAGCGGTGCTGGAAAGCTGGCTGGGACATCCAAGAAGGACCATTTTTCTCCAGCTGGACCACTTCAGTTGTGGTGCCCAACGTTCCCCACTGCCTCTGTGCTGGGGCAGAGATCGATTGGGTTACATTACACAGGGTATCCAGCAGGACCATGAGGAGGTGCAATCTCTGCAGCAATGCCCAGTTTGTAACTATACTCTCAAAAACTGCCTTAGGAGAGTCATAGTCGCACCTGCCATTTGCTTGCACTTCATTGAATTTCTTCACTTCGACATTCAGAGAACTCGGCAGAAATCACATTGCATCAACACCCACCTCAGGCCTTTGTGATGTTTTGTTTCAATAAACAGTCGGATTCCCCTGGTTTGCACCAGTTCTAAGCTGGCTGCTGGATGCTGGCCCAGGTGGGGCACCCACCTGGGGACCCCCCTGGTGACCTTCCCCATGTGAACCACTCAGCCGACACCTTTTCACAGCAGTTGACAGCAGGACATGGAGCGACAGATACGGCTTGATGGTAGCCAGGTGTTCCACAGCAGCTGGGAGTCTCACAGCCAGGGATAGCTTGGCAACAGGCACGGGCAGCTCCATAGCAGCCAGGAATGGCTCCACAGCCAGGCCCCCCCATACAGTGCCAGCTTGCTCTCCCGCCGGGGCCCGGCACTGTCTCGCCGTGGCTGGGCACAGCTGTAGGGGCGCTTCCAGTCACAGCAAAGCACAGAGAGGTGGTTCCACCGCAGGCAGAGATGGCTACAGGGGCAGCCGCATGGCACAGAGGAGCTGGAATCTCACAGGGGCTGGGCACTGCTTCTGCGATCTCAGCTAGCTGGTACGGCAGGCCTGGTGGAGGGGCAGCAAACGCCGCTCCATGGCCAGGCACTGTCCTGCAGGAGCAAGGCATCTCACAGTGGTGGCAGCTGGGTGCCTTGCAGCGGCTGCAGGGGCAAAGAGCCTCCCTGCTGCTACCAAGTGCTGCTTCTGGGGTTCCAGCTGTGGCAGCAGGGCACAACAGAGTGGCAGAGTGCCTGTTCAATGTGACTCTGCAGCATGACATCTCTCCACCCTCTGGATCGGCAGCAGCGCACTCCATTGACCACCCGCGCTGCTCTTGGGCGGTTGCGGCAGTTTCTGCCAGCAGGGCAGAACAAGGGGCAGCAGAGGGCACAGCTGCACAGCAGCCAGTCCTTTCAGGAGTCTTGGCAGCCACGGCAGGGCACAGAGGGGCTGCAGGGTGCTCATTTAACACAGCCAGGCTGCTCGGGGCACCTCCAGCACTGAGCCCAGAGACGGCACACTCAGCTGACATCGCCCTCCTGCCTGGGGCAGTGGCACGGCCCCGGGTGACCAGGGGACATCCTGCTGGGCAATAACCTCGGCCAAGGGTGGCAGCACAGTCCTGGGTGGCAGCAGGGCACACCCCGGGCAGGTCACCCTCACCTGGGGAGGCTCCACGGCTCTGCCTGGTGGCCTCCTGGTGGGCTGTGCCTTCTGCATTCATCCTCTTCCCTCGTTCACCCAGCACAGCGTCTGCTCTCCCTGCTGCCTCCCCCAGTGCCCTGCTTTCACCGTTAGCCTTGGTGGAGAGCCAGTGAATGCCCCATCCTTGGAAACATTCCAGCTTGGATGGGCTCTGAGCAACATAATGGAGTGAAAGATGCCTCTGCCCGCACCCCACAGGAGGCTCTGTGGTGTCAGCTACTGGAGTGGTTGGGGTCTCCTGTAGGATGCAATTCCCCCAGAGAGCACAGAGAGAACACAAAGCACCATAGCTGGCAAGAAAACCCTCCATGGAGATGGGAATATTCTGGATCAACAGGCTCAAGCTGCTGAGTTTTGCCCCCTTGTAGATGGACACAAGTTTCAGAAGTGACTGAGAGCCAGGAGGCCCCACAGTGTCTCTGAGTCCTCTTGGTTTCCTGAGATCACACAGTGTCCCAGTGTCCCTTTGGTTCCATGAGGCCCCACAATGTCACAAGGATCCCTGGACACCACAAGGTTCTGGGAGATCCCAATGGATTGTTGGTTCCAACTGGCCTCACTGAGTCACAAGGGCCTCTGGATTCCATGAGACCCCACAGTGTCACAGTGTGCCTTTGGTTCCACAAGCCACAGTGTCACAACGGTTCCTGAGCATCTTTAGGCACCAGAGTCTCAGAGCATCCCCTCAGTTTCATGAACTCCACAGTGTCACAATGTCCCCTTGGTTCCATTTATTTCTGCAGTGTCACAAGGATTCCTGGAAAGAATGAGGCCCTGAGGTATCACAATGTATGGTTCCATGAAGTCCCAGAGTTTCAGTCTCCTCTTGGTTCCATGGATTCTACAAGACCCTGGAGTGTCACAGGGCCCCTAGAGTCCCATTGTCACAATGTGACAATGTCCCCAGGAGGCACTGCAGTGTCACAGAGGAGCAGCACTGGAGTGGGCACAGCACCAGGGGAGGTTTGGCAGTGTTCCCATATCTGTGACACAACAGTGGTGGCAACACCAACGTTCCCCTCTCTATGATACCACAGATGTTCAAGATCGAGCATTGCCCTGTCAGTGACATCCCAGTGGTGGCAACCTCAAAGTTCCCCTGTCTGTGACATGACAGCAGTGGCAATACCAATGTCCCCCTGTCTATGACACCAAAGAAATTGCAACCCCAGCGTTCCCCTCTCTGTGACACCACAGAGGTGGCACCCGCATCGTTTTCCTCTCTATGACAGCACCACAGTGGCAACCCCTATATTGCCCTCTCAGTGACACCACAGGGGTGGCAGCCCCAAATGCTCCCCTTGTGACACCACAGTAGTGACTTCCCTGCATTCCCCTCTCTGTGATACCACTGAGTTGGCAGTTCCAACATTGACTTCTGTAGGACACCACAGGGGTAGCAGCCCCAAGATTACCCTGTCTTTGAGCCCACAAGGATGGCAGCCCAAACATTCCCCTCTCTATGATACCGCAGCAGTGGGAGCTCCAGAAATCCCCTGTCTGTGGAACCCTAGCAGTGTCAGCCCCAACATTTCCCTCTCTGTGACACCATAGTTGTGGCAGCCCCAAGTCCCCCTCTCTGTGACACCACAGCAGTGGAAGTCCCAGAGTCCCCTGTCTGTGACACCGCAGCTTTGGCAGCCCCAACATTCTCCTCTCTATAACTCTACAGCAGAGGCAGCCCCAATGTTCTCCTCTCTATGACTCCACAGCAGAGGCAGCCCCAGCATTCTCATGTGTATGATACCACTGTGGTGGCAGCCACAACGTTCCCCTCACTGTGACACCTCAGTGGTGGCAGCCCCAGTTGTACCTTCTATGACACTACAGCAGCAGCCGCCCCAACATTCCCCTCTCCATGACACCAATGCTGTGGCAGTCCTGTTGTCCCAGTCTCTGTGACACCACAGTGGTTGCTACCCGAAGATCCCCTCTCTGTGACACCACAGCTGTGGCAGCAGCGCTAGAACACAAGCAGCAGCCGTGGAACAGCAGGGGAGCAGGGGAGGAGCAGAGAAGGAGCAGTGGAACAGTGGTAGATGAGCAGTGTTGGAGCAGCAGTGGAGCAGTGGTGCAGGAGCTGAGGAACCGTGCTGAAACAGCACAGCACAGCTTTTGAGCAGCAGTGGAGTGAGCATGGAAAAAGCAGAACAGTGGTGGTACAGGAGCTCCAGCCATGGAAGAGTGGTGGCACAGGAGCTACAGCCATGGAACAGTGGTGGCACAGGAGCTACAGCCACGGAGGAGTGGTGGCACAGGAGCTACAGCCATGGAACAGTGGTGGCACAGGTGCTACAGCCATGGAACAGTGGTGGCACAGGAGCTACAGCCATGGAACAGTGGTGGCACAGGAACTACAGCCATGGAACCGTGGTGGCACAGGAGCTACAGCCGTGGAACCGTGGTGGCACAGGAACTGCAGCCATGCAACAGTGGTGGCACAGCCCCGCAGCTGTGGAGCGGCGCCTGAGATGCCGAAGCTGTGGGACACAGAGCAGCTCCCAGCGCTGTGTCCTGCAGGAGCCGGCCCCGCACACACCAGAGCAATGCCCCTCAGGCTGAGCCAGAGCTGAGGGCAGAGGCAGGAATTGCTTCCGGGCTGTGGAAGGCGTGGATCGAGTGCATTTAATGGTGACCTGGGGATTTGATTCTGCTCATTGCGGCTGCTTTTGTGCTGTTGGGAGCATTCCAGTTCATGTGAAGTCATGAACTCAGGAGAAACTTGGGACAAAAGGAATCAAAGTGCCTTCTGTCCTGCTGTCTTGGTTTGGAAAGACAGGTGCCTGCTAAGGAAGTCAGGAGCCTCCCATAAAATGGAGAATGTGAACCCTCCCCCTCTGAATTGTTATGATTTTAAATTAAGGGGCTCTCAGGCAAAAAATAAAAAGTATGGGAGCAGGAAATAACCGTTATTTCATAGGGAAGAAAATAAAAGGATAAAATAAACAATGCAGTTAATTAAAACAACACTGACAGAGTCAGAACACAACCTGACACCCTGTTGGTCAGGGTGCTGGTAGCAATCCAACTGGAAATGTGGCTGCAGTCCTCCTTGAGTGTCAGGTTCTGTTGGAGCAGGGCTCCTGTAGAAAAGGGTGTAGTCTTTCTCTGAAGATCCAGTGGAAAAAGAGGCAGCTGCTGTTCCTCTGGGAAATCCAGGGGAGAAGTTGTGCTGCTATTCCAGAATCTCCAGGTTCTATCTGGCTAGAATGCTTAGCTGTTCCCTCTGGGCGGAGCATCTCCCAATGGGATGCTGTAGTTCTTATCAGCCATGCAGTGACATTCAATAGCCTGTTATCAGCAGGTGTCCCCCCAGGAGGGAGGAGTGGTTGTGGAAGAGATAAGGAAAACTGCCATACAGATGGCAAATAGAATCCATCTTGCCTTGCAGTCTGGGACACCTGCAGAGGAAGACAACTTGGTAGAAGTTGAATGATTTCTGATTTGGGAAATAATTAAAAAAAAAGTGGGTCAGTTATTGGCCTGTGGTTTGTTCTCATCCAGAAAAATGTTCCAAAGTACTGCAATTTGGCATTAAAAACCAGGAACGTGCCTCTTCATCTGGATATTGCACATGGACTACAGAGCTATTTGTGGTCATTGTGATAGGAAAACAACTGGAGATCCTTTCCCAATGTAACTCTTTCTTCCTGTCTCTGGGATTAGGCCTCCAACACCCGATGTTAGAGTCTTCTTTCCATAATCTGCTCCTTTGGAGTTGGGATGTGACAAATCAGTGGGAGGAGGGAGAGACCTTTACAACTGCAAACTTTGTTTTTATAGTCTCTGGATTTCCAATGCTTAGAAACTGTCATGTTTTCAACTGTCTGAACAAATCCCACATTTGTCACTTTTTCCCTGGCAGAAAACCTTCCTTTGGCCCTATTTAGGAACTGACCCTGGGAAACACCTCATTCCAGATGCTTTTTTGTTGGTTTTACTAAAAGATGCCAAGAAAATCAGCAAACGGGGCAGGGATGAGAGAAAGGGAAGAAACAATTCCTTTGTTTTCCTTGTGGGAACTCTCCTCTAGAGGTTGTGCTTCAGCCAGAGACTTCCCAGGCCAAGGGCTGAAGGAAGCAATTCAGCTGAGGCAGTTGAGGCATCTCCTCCCTGGTCTGTAGCCTTGGGGCTGGGTAGGGACACGGTGCCCCCCTTGCACCGCCTGGAATGGGGGATTCCTCCTGCCTCTGCCAGGTGCTCCTGATCCTGGCATTAGCCCTGGCCTGGCTGCTCCTGCTCTGAGCTCCCTGCCTCGGGCATTGCTGGTGCTGGAGGGCAGGAGGGAGAGATTCAGTGCAAACCTGGGAGGTGCCAATGGGCTCAGAGATGTGTGGAGGTGACAGTGACAGAGTGACACAGGGAGGAGCCGAGGGACACAGGGACAAGACAAAACCCCAGGGAAAACCTCTTGGAAATCTGGGGGACTTTGAGTGTAAAATGCACACAGACACAGAGACACAGAATGCTGCAAAGCATTTTCCAGCTGTCTTAGGTTGGACATGGGGCGTGTATTCTATTCCTATCTGATGGGGCAGTTACCTTCTGTGAATTGGGCAGTTTTCTTTATCTCTTCCACAACCCATCCTCCCTCCTGGGAGATATCTTCTGTTAAGGGGCCATTGAGTGCCACTGCATGACTGATAAAATTCCATCATCCCATTGTGAGAAGCTCCGCCCAGAGGGAGGAGCCAAGCATTCCTACCTGGATACAATCAGAGGGCTGGAAGACCAGAGTCAGCCTTTTCCACTGGATTCCCGGAGGAAGATCAGGCCCAATACCACCACCACTAGATCTTCAGAGGAACACTCCACCCTCCTACAGGATCCCTGCATCAACAGAGCCACACCAGTCACTGCAGGCGGACTGTAGCCACCGTTTATTGGGACTGCCACCACCACTGTGCCCCACATGGTGTCAGGTCGTATTCTGAATATGTCAGTGTTTTTTCTTTGTACTATTGCATTTATATTTTAATTTTCCTGCTACAGAACTGTTATTCCTAGTCCCATATCTTTTGCACTAGAGCCCCATAATTTCAAAATTATAAGAGTTCGGAAGGAGGTTGTTTACATTTTTCCATTTTAAGGGAGGTTCTTGCCTTCCTTTGCAGACACCTGTCTATTCAAACTGAGACAATATCCCCAGACACCCAAGTGAGGAGGAAGTCAGTGCCCCTTTCCCCCTCTCTTCTGCTCCATCTCCCAGCCCAGCATGGCCCCCGGCTGCAGGACAACCCCACTGCCAACGCCATCCTGCCGGGGATGCACTGGGGGAATCTCCTTCCCCCTCCCTGTGGCACAGAGGCAAAACTCATCCAGTCCTTGTCCTTCCACCCGCAGGCAAGAAGCTGAGGATGGAGACCAGGGAGGAGAAATCCCCACAGCAGAACCTCATGGAAGAGGCCACTTTGAGCGGCTCTACTGTGCAGCAATCCAATGGAGTGGAAAAGTCCCAGAGGTCCCTCAGGAGGAGGGGCACCAAACTCAGCCTGGATTGCTATGAGGAGGAAAGACCCACCCTGGGCCAGGATGGTGGACAGAGCTTCAGCCACATCTTGGAGCTGGTGGTGCATGAGCAGCTTCACAATGGGGAGAATCCCTACAAGTGCTTGGAGTGTAGGAAGGTCTTCAGGTGCAGGTCTGAGCTCGTCACCCACCAACGCATCCACACCAGGGAACGGCCTTACAAGTGCCTTGAGTGTCCAGAAATGTTTCACACCACCTCCATTCTCGTCAGGCACCAGTGGATTCACACAGAGGAGAGGCCCTTCAACTGCCCTGAGTGCTGGAAGGGCTTTAGAGAAAACATCAGCCTTGTTACCCACTGGTGCATCCACACCAGGGTGAGGCCCTACGAGTGTCCCAAGTGTGGAAAGAGCTTCAACCAGAGCTCTCATTTGACCAAACACCAACTGAGGCACTGGTAAGGGAAGCCCTGCAAATGCCCCCACTGCAGAAAAAGCTTCTTGCACTGCTCCAGCTTTATCCCCCATTGGAGGATCCCCTTTGGGAAGAGCCCTGGTTATCCATGTTCCTTGTCATTAATGCTTGGAAGACACCTGTCCCTCTTCCTGGCCCTGCCAGTAAACTGACCAGAGCAACAGGGGGCTGGGGAGGGTTGCCATGGAAACTGTCCAGAGCAATGGGTTCTGGTGATGGGTGCCTGCTAAGGAACTGAGTTGCCACAGGCACTCAGAGGGGTTCCATGGGAGGCGCCCTGATGTTTTAAGATTTTCTAAGATATTGACATTCTTGTAGCGAACTTTCTCACACACTTGCTGTAAATAACTCATTGTTTTGCATTCCTTTATGGAGGAGGAGAAAGTTGATGGAGTCTTGGTTTGTCCAGGGTCATTGGAGAGGTGGCACTGTCACCCTCCAATCCACTGTCACTCTTGGGAAACTATAAATGTTGGAGTCAGAAAATTAACTTCCCTTTTTTTTTCACCATGACAACAGCGATGTGTGCTTGTGTTCTTTCATGTCCCATAGCAACACATGGGTGTCGCAGACATTTTTCCACAGAAATCCTTTCTTTCAGATTTCTGTGTCTTCTGGAAGGCAGAGGCCTCAGAAGGGAAGGGAAACAATTGTTATCAGCTGCTGTGGAATGCAATAGGATTCACCTTGATTGGCTCATTTTCTATGTTTATAATTAAGGGCCAATCACCAGTGCAAGTTAGGGGACTGAGTCCCTGGACACAACTTTGTTTGGGATTCTTTCTATCTATTCTTAGCTTAGCTAGCAGCTCTGCAAACCTCTCTCTATATTCTATTTAGTATAGTCATAATGTATTATATATCATATCTTAATAAATCAAGCCTTCTGATCAAGATACAAGATTCACCGTCTCTCTATCACCAGCTGCGACCCACACAGGCGTGGCAATACATGGGGACATTCCAAGAGTCTCCAGGATGTTCAAGACCTGGAATGTCCCACACAGAGACAGGAGCTCCATGGAGACCTCCCAGGGTTTTCTGGGGGGTGGTAAAGAGCCCTGTGGTCAGAGGCAGTCACAGCCATTCCATGGTGACATCCCAGGGCACCTTGGGCTGCAAAGGCACCGATCTGTCACAGGCACTCACGGGGGCTCCACGGTGACATCCCAGGAGTCCCCAGGCTGCCAAAGAGCCAGGATGTCCTGGACACTCACAGGGGTTCCTGTCATGGGCACAGTGGGAGCTGCAGGCAAAAGCTTTGTTTCTTTCTTGAAGAAACTCCTGCTGAGTCATGGGATGGAGAAATGACCCACAGCAGCCACCATAGAACCCATAAAACACTCCAGAACCCCTAGACTTCTAAAATTTCTTCTCAGAGAGGAGACTGGGAGTGGCTGGATCCAATCCCAGCCCCAGACATTGAGAAAGGTGCAAAAGATTGGACAGGGGGAATTGAACTTGTCCCACAGGATTCATGATGGAATACCTGAGAGATTTCTAGAAATACAGCTCTGATTGATTCTGATCATGATTAGACAGAAAGATCTTGATCAGGGTTATTTCCTCCACAGCACTGGAGCTCTAACAATTAGAATATTCTGCTCTAGGCAGCAATTTTGAAGTCAACAGGGCCTTGCTGGAGTTGTTGGAGCCCATTGCAGGCAGAGCCTCCTGCTCCAGCAGGAGCTGCCTTTCCTGTGCCATGAGCAGGGCAGGTCCCGCTGCAGGAAAAGCCCCGGGTCAGCCCCAGCACAGGGAAGGGCTCGGGCACAAGGGCAGAGCGCCATGCTGGGAGCTGTGCCAGGGAGAGCCTGAGGCACCAAAGGCACCTTGGCAGCAGCAGCTGCTTGCAGGCCATGGCCAGAAGCCTCCCTTGGCAGCCTGGCCTGGTGGCCACCACTGCAGAGCTGCTGCCTCAGGGCTCATTCCTGGCTGGGCTTGAAAAGCCACTTCTGCTCCAGAAGCCTGAATGGGAAGCCATTGGCCCCAGCACCTCGGGGACAAGATATTAATGACAAAACTCTTCATGCCAGCAGAGCCAAGGCAGGGGCAGAGGAAAGGGGAGAGCCAGGCCCAGGGGACAGGGCTGCCATGGTGATGGCTGTGAGGCCACTGCCCCTGCAGCAGCCTGGCTGCCCTCAGCAGACATTCTGGCCAGAAGCCTTGTGAGGGCACCCAGCACAGCAGAGAACACACACTACGGGAATTCTGTTCTTGGGGTGGGGAGGGCTTCACTGGGTCAGGCTGCACAAAGCTCCTGCTCTTGGACAATTCCTGGGATAGGGCATCCAATTCTCTAGAAAAACAGCTGCAGTTTCATGCCACTTTCATAATTGTAGAATATTTCTTCCTTCTAACAAATGTAAATCCACCCTCATTCAGTTTAAAGATATTGACCCTTTTTCTGTCATGGCATGGCAAGATTTGGGAGAAAATAACTTTGACCACAATTTTTCCATTTTCACAGACCTTATTTTTTTTCCAAAAATCTCTCAGGATGGGGTTTTGGAGGCCTCACCACAAAACCAGCAGGGGTAGTCTGCAGGCTCTGGGCTCAGTGGTGTGGAGACTGAGGAGAGAACAGGAGTAGCCTGGGAGGGATGGAAGGCTGGTTTCAGAGGGGCTGGAGCTTTTCTTCATAGTGGGAATGACCCTGAAAAAGACATAATAGCACCAAGAGCAGCTGGGGAGGTGCAGAGTGGACACCAGGAGAAAGGAATTTCCCTCTCAGGGCAGGGCTGTGGTGCAACACGTCCCCAGCTGTAGCCTGGAGCAGCCCAAGGCTCTGTGTGGGCAGGCAGGGGCAGGCAGGAGGCAGAGCTGTCAGCAAAGGAAGGGCCCAGCCAGGTGGGGCAGCCGGGGGATGCCGACAGCCTGCAGGGACAGAGGTGCAGGGCAGGGACAACCTGGGCTGCACAGGGATGGGCAGCAGCTGCAAGACAGCCCTGCCAGAGCCAACTCCTGCAGCACTTTGGCCATGGCTGCTGGCCCTGGGCCTGAGGCCATGTGAGAGTCTGTCCAAAATATCCTTCATTTTTGCCTCACGGTTGCCATGAAGAGAGACCACCGAAAAATTAAAAACTGCTGAACCAGTGGGGAGGGAAAATCATGTGCCTCTCAGCTCACTGTTCCTAGAGGTGTTGTTTTCTATACGCGACACTGAACTCGAAGGAGCACCATGCCCTTTTTCCTGAACAATGGTCCTGGAATTTCTCTCTGCCTCCTGGCCTGGCTGGTTTGAGCTTTAGCGTGGTCCCTCCTCTAAGAGAAGACCCCTCTAGCCTGTTCCCAACCATCGTGATAGACAAGTAGAGATGTAGGCCTCTTCATCAAGGACCCGAGACATGAAACCCCTGTGTGAGAAGGCCCCCTCTCACCTTCTTCCAGAGACTGGGACTGAAACCCTCCCAACTTGGGGGAGATGTGCAGGAGGCGGGGAGGAAAGCTGCCCAGAGCAAGCACAGGTGCAGGCACTGGGCCATGAAAACAATGGTTCTCGCTTGCTGCCTGGCTCAATTTTGTGTACCCCTGAACAAATACTATTCTTTCCCCATGAAGACCTTTGTTTCGCTTGTGAAATTCATTCCCCCTTCCCCCAACGAAAAATAGTATAACTTGGGGTTCAGATGAACTGTGCCTCCAAGATCTCCCTGGATGTGGCCTGGCAGACTCCATCGACTGGATCCCGAAGGATAACGCAGCACCATGTTTGGTAGCTATAACCCACCCCTCCTCTTTCTCCCTCTTTTCCTTATTTTCTCCTTTGTTCCCCTGGCTCCCCTCACCAATGCTTTTCTGTTGTGGTTATTTCAAGAAAATTGCACTTGTTGATTGTTACTGCAAATCCCCTGTGCCGTGTTGGTGTTTTTTGCACCCTGAGATCACCCCTACGAACCATCACATCATCCATTCACTAGGACGGATCATGACAAATGGTCTCCATGATTCCATGGGGCCTTGCAATGTCACAATGATCTCCATGGATCCATGGTGTCCCTCAGGATCACAACGGCTCTTTGGCTCCACGAGGCCCTGAAATGCAGCAATGGCCTCTTGGTTCCACAAAGCCCCGCTGCTTCACACTGGCCCCTTGGGACCATGCAGCCCAACAGAGCCGCAATGATGTCCTTGTTTCCACGAGGCCCCACAGTGTCACAATGGTCCCTTGGATCCATGGTACTCTGCAGTGTCACAATTGCCCCTGCATGTCACAAGGCTCAAAAAAGTCACAATGGTCTCCATGTTTCCTCAAGACCCCACAGTGTCACAATGGCCCCATGGATTCCATGGTACTCACAGTGTCACAATGATCTCCTTGGTTCCACAAGTTCCTACAGTGTAACAGGCTCCACAAGGGCTTGCAGTGTCACTATGGCCCTTTGGCTCCACAACGCCCCGCAGTGTCACAATGGTCTCCATAGGAAGGAAACAAGTGAGCCCCAATGTGCAGGGGCAGATGAGAGGCAGTGACCAGAGGCCAAGGCTAGCCAGACTTGACTGTATTAGCAGATTTTATCTGGGAGCAACCCGTGGATATAGGGAATTTTAGAGGTGGAATCCTAATTTCAGCCATGGGAGGCTAGACAAGAAAGACAGTTCTTTTCCATAGGAATAAAAGCACAGAGCCCCAGTGCCTCATGGTCAGATGGGAAGTGGCCCTTGGCATGGCTAATTCAGTGGGACCTGTCAGACAGCCCCCAGGAGGCCAAACCAGGCAGACCTGTTCCATGTTCCCCTGATTTCATGGAGTCCCATACTGTCACAATGGTCCCCTTGATTCCATGAGGTCTTGCAGTGTCACAATGGTTTCTTGGTTTCATGAGGCCTACATGGCTCCATGCGGTCCTGCTGTGTCACATTGGCTCCTTGTTCCTATGGGCCCCACAGTTTGATCATTGACCCTTGCTTCTATAGGGCCTCTGAGTTGCACAATGGTCTCCTTGATTCCGTGAGGTTCCATAGTCTCACCGTGGTGATCTTGGACCCACATTGTCACAACTGACCCATGGTTTCATGAGGTTCCGTAGTGTCACCATGGTCGCTGTCAGAGGCTGGATGAGATCAATGTCCCGAGACACCTTGGGATGCTCGGAATGCCCGTGTGGGGCCAGGGCCGGGTCAGGCCTTGGTTTGTGGTGGGACAGAGCCCCGCTCCCAGCCCTGGCCTGGCAGAGCTGTCAATCACACAGCAGGGGGGGGGTGATGTTGACCCAGCTCTGCTTAGCCCAGCTGTTAATCAATCAATCACACACTAGCAGCTGGTGCTACCCTGGCTCTGATTGGACAAGCAACTGGCAGTCCCACCCCAGGGGCGGGCCCATGAGCGCCCAGGGCCTTAAAAGCCAGCGCACAAGGCCAGGCCAGGATGTGGATCCTGCCTGTTTCTGGGGTTTTCTGTGTTAGTGATGCTGGAACCTGAGCAGTTGGTACCTATGTGCATGTCCTTTACCTTCTATGGATCTTCTGTCTTTCTGTTGTTTCCTATTTCTTTTTCTAATCCTACTTAGCTGGAACATTTTTGGGTAACTTAACATCTTAAGGGATAAAGGTTTTTAGATTCAATTTGCTAAGTTATTGAATTTAATGCTATGATAAGGGTTTCATATTGAAGTGGATGTTGTATTAAACCCTTTGCAAAAGTTCCTTGATTGTCTATATTTTGCCAGTAAAATTTTGGGTCCTTTTGACCTCTTAGCTCTATTGATCAGAGCACTGTGCTGGTGTCAGTGAGGCTGTGGGTTCAACCCTGTGTGGGCCATTCACTTATGAGCTGGACTTGATGATCCTTCTGGGTCCCTTCCTATCAAGAATATTCTTTGCATCTGGCCATGTTGATAATATCTGGTTGGTGTTTCTCCTGTGCACCAAACTCGAGTCAAGGAACCTTGGGTTACCCCCAGCATTTCAGTGTTCTGGGGTGTTGCAGCCCTGCAGGCTCACAATGGCCTCTTGTTTCCATGAGGCCCCACAGCGTCACACTGGCCCCTTGGTTCCATGGGCCCCAACAGTGCCACAGTGATCCTCTTGGTTCCACAACTTCCCACAGTGTCCCACTGGCCCCTTGGTTCCACGGGCCCCAACAGTGCCACAGTGATCCTCTTGGTTCCACAACTTCCCACAGTGTCCCACTGGCCCCTTGGTTCCACGGGCCCCAACAGTGCCACAGTGATCCTCTTGGTTCCACAACTTCCCACAGTGTCCCACTGGCCCCTCAGTTCCATGAGGATCTGGAGTGTCACATAGGTTTATGGCATTTGTCCTTGCTGCCCTTCACATCCCCCTGGCCCACAAACAGCCCTGAGCCAGCCGTGAGGGACAGGCCCTGCTGTCCCAGGCTGGGCTCAGGGCTTGGCCTTTCTGCTTCCCCCAACCAGCCCAGGCCTTGCTCAGCACTGCAGTTCCCTGCTCAGAGCCTTGGGCTCCCTGCAATCCTGGCCTCAAGGATCTGCTCTCAGCAGTCCCTGGGCAGCCTTTGGCACTCCCTGCCCTCAGTGGGGCCCAGCCGTGCTCCAAGGCACTTGGAGTTTTGCTGCTGACTCCTTGAGCAGCTTCTTCATCCTTCTCTCAGTGCCTGGGGGTCATGGACTCAGCCACAAACCCACCATGGGGATCATGAAAATACAGAATGCCCTCAGGGGGTCTTTGTCTCCTTTCCATTGTCTTTGAGTCTCCAGGGCTTGTGCAGTGATTGGAGTCAGTTTGGAGTTCTGTTCAGGAGGATGATTTCAAAGTGCAACTCATGATTTTTAGTTTTTTAATCATGAGTACTGTTTTTTATTTTTCAGTTCATTGAAGAGCTGATAGACGTATTCCCCAAGTGATCTTGATGCTGAATGTCTCCTTAGGAGGTCTGGGCACAGAGAAGAATGACACCCTTGCAAGCTGACTCTGTTTGGACAACCTGCTCCTCATCCCCAGCCTCACCATGTCTGACATCATCCACCTGCAACTAACATCCAAAAATATAAAAAAAATTAATGGAATTTATTCTTTATTTTTAATATTTTTTCAATTAAATGTATTTATTGTATTTATTTCTTATTTGTAATAATAGTTGTTTCATTTTTATTACCTAATTTTATATTTATATCAAAAATCTATGCGTGTTTAGCAACCAATAAAATTAATGGTAACTGGTTCTAAGTATCACAATTCCCTTCATTCACTAATTCACGTCTATTAGTTATTAATTTTTACCCTCTTTCTGCTACTTCACCCTATGTTTAGTCATTTTGTAATCTTTTAATCATGTTTTTCTCACGCATGGTTCAAGGGGGCACTTGGGCTTACTCAGAGATAATTTTGGGGCACATTTGGGGCAGTTTTGGGTCTGGGGAGGGAATTCAGAGAGAACTTGAGCATCGGGAGAACACTTGGGGGAGCCGGGTGGGAAATGGGGGGTGGGGGAAGGCACTCAGGGATGCTGAGGGACAATTCGGGGTCCAGGGGACCCCTTGGGGATGCAGGGGGGCCCTTGGAGGTCAGGGAGGGGAATTTGGGGCCCTTGGGGGTCCGGGCGGGCCCTTGGGGGGCTCTAACGGGGCTCTCTGGGCGCGGGGGTGAAGGCGGAGCGCTAATGGCGCCCTGCAGAGCGCGGGGTGTGACGGGAAATGAAGTCTCGGCTGCATTCAAACGCCACGAGCGCCGCGGAGCATGATGGGAGCTGTAGTCCCGGAAGTAGCTCCACTGCAGCACTTGGGGGTCCGGGGAGCCAGTTGTGGGTGCTGGCGGCCACTTCGGGCCTCAGGGGACACCTGCGAGGAACCTATGGTGCCAGAAAGCCCTTGGGGGACACCTGGAGAGTCGTTATGGGTCCCTTTGGGGCACGGAACATGACGGGACTTGTACGGCCGGAATGGGTTATGTCGGGGCTCTGGGGTCGCAGGGCATATTGAAGATGGTGGTCCGGCTACAAAGACGCTCTACGGTGCGCAGAGCATCACGGGAGATGAAGTCTCGGCTGCAATGGCGCTCAGTGGATGCCGCGGTGCATGATGTGAGCTGTAGTCCCGAAAGGACCCATTGCTCGCTGTCATCCTCCCCAGCCCATTCCATCATTCCAGAGGCTGGTCCATCACAGGGGATGTCCTAAATCCACTCGGTGCCTGCTTCTTCCCCAGGTGTCTGTAAGGTTGCTTTGGCAATGAGTACCACACTCTGATTAAATTCTTTCATGGGGCACCTGTGCCCATAGCACCCATTTCCAAGCTCAGGACAGTGTCCCAGGCAGTGACATGGGACACAGGGTCTGTCTGCAGTCATCCAGGGGTTGTTCTCGCCACCACAGGCACACAGCACTTGCCGTGGTGGGTTTGGGGGATAGTCAGTCTGCCAGGACTCCCCACACTTATATTCCAGCCCTCAGGAGCAAAACCCTCCCCAAAAAGGTTTTTTATTTGGGAGGTCAAAAACTCTTTATTTGATATTTCGGAGCCCAAATCCTCCCTAAATGAGTGTTTCTTAGCTCCCTAAACTGGTATTTCAGACACCAAAATATCCTTAAATTGATGTTTCTCAGCCCAAAATCTCTCTAAATTGCTGCTTCTGAGCTAAAAATAGCCCTAAATTGCTTTCGTTGACACTCGGAGCTCCCTAAATATTTTTTTTTCCCCGAGCCAAAAGCCTCCCAAAATCAGTGTTCTGGAGCCCCAAGGCCCCCCAGAATTGCTCATTCTCGGCCCCAAAGCTCCTGAGCTCACCATTCTGGCCCCGAAGCTGCTGACACAGGGGTTTCTAAGCCATGAAGTTCCCAGATCAGTGTTCCAGAGCCCTGACGCCCCTCACTCACGCCCTGTGCCTGGTGTGCCATCAGCCCGTGGGGTTGATCCCAGCCAGGGAGGCTCCGGGAGCGATGGGCGGGGAGCGCTGGCTGTGCCCATTTCCCCCCCCCAGCCAAGGAACCGCTCCCTGACCGGAGCGGGGAAACCTCATTTAGGGGAAATCGGTGTAAAACTGGGAAAGGAGCTGCGGGGAGAGAGGGAGGAGCCCGTGGGGGCGGGAACGGGTCGGGCACAGTGAGCTAGTGAGCTGTATATATCCCTGTATATATTCCTTTTTTAAGCAGTGCTCCCAGCGCGGAGCGGCTCCTTCCCAGACCTGCCCCAGGCAAGCGCCTGCCTCTTGCTCCCGTGTTTCCTCAGGGCTTGCTCCTTCTGCTCCGGAAATTGATGTTTCTCAGCCCAAAAGTTCCATAAATCGCTGTTTTGGAGCTCCAAAGCTCCCTAAGTAGGGACTACAGAGCCCAAAATCGGCTTAAATTGGTTGTTTTGGAGCCCAAAAGCTCTCTAAATTGTTGGTTTTGCTCTGAAAACATCCCCAAATCACTCTCCCTGATTCCCAAAGCTCCCAACATGATTTTTTCTCAGCCTTGAACTCCCCAAATCAGGGTTTCATAGGCCTGTGTGTCCCTAAATTGGTGTTTAAGAGCCCCAGTGCTCCCTAAATCAGTATTTCTGAACCCAAATGCTGTTTCAGGTCCCAAAAACGTTGCCAGGTGGGTGAGCCCCAATGCTCCTGAGACTCCTGTATTCTCAGCTGTGAACGTCCCCAAATACCAATTTTTGAGGCCAAAAGTGCCCTGAAATGATATTACTGAGCCCCAAAGTATCCTCAATTGCTGCTTTTGAGCCCCAAGTGTCTGGAGACTGAATTTCTGAGCCCTGAAGTTCATTAAATTGGTGTTCCTGAGCCCTCAAGCTCCCCAAGTTGCTTTTCCTGACCCGCAGAGCTTCCTGAGTTCCCTTCATCCTGAGCTCCAGGTGAAAAGGCAGCGCTTGGGAGAGGGAGCACACGGGCCAGCAGCCAAACAAGGCAGCAGCACCCGGGGCTGTGTGAGCAGGAGCCCAGCCAGGGGAAGGGCTGATCCCTGCCCAGCACATTGACACCACACCTGCCCAGCCGCAGGGGGCTGTGGCACTCAGGAACCACTGCCCTGGAGGTCCCTGGGGTGGCAATCCTCCTCCAGCTGTCCTTCAGTCCCGGTGGAATTTCCTAAAGAATATCAGTGTCTGCAACAACAGAAGCGTGACCCTGCCCAAACAGAACTGTCTGCAGCAGAGCAATCAGCAATCTGCAGCCGCCCCTCTGGGCAAGGCCAGTGCAATCACTGTTGGCCATGCACAGCAGTGACACCCCCTCCTCACAAGGCCTTTCGGGCAGTGACCGTCCCTGGGCTGGGCACTGCTGAGGGCCCTCAAGTGCTGAGATCACTTCTGCCAGAGGGGATTGAGTGGGAAAAGCTCCCTGGACCATCCTCGGGCCTTCACTGAGTTTTGCTGAGGCCTGAAGGAGCCCTGCTGCCCTCCAGGGCCCCCACGGCTTTCAGTGTCTTTGTCTCATCAAGGCCTAGCAGTGCAGCAGAGGGTGGGGGACCAGTCAGGAAGGGTTGGAGGGAGACCACAAAGTTAATATTTCATAGAATTCCCATTCAAAGTCGATTGTCCCTTCCTGCCCTCAGTCTACAGACACTAATCCAGTTCCTAATTCATTCCTACATAGAGAAAAAATTGTCAATTCAGGCCTTATTTATTTATTTAATGTTATTTTTGATCAATAGCAAAAATTGTTGCTATGACTCTTGCTACACATTAAATGGGAGAAAAGTAAAAAGTAAGTACCATGTTGATTAGGCCCAGCCTGGATGCCATGAATACATTATGGCCTAATGTTTGTTTCTTTGATCTTGGGTGATCAGGAAAAATTTTTAGTCTGAATATGTAAAAAATAATTATTTCATGGAGTGAGTAGAACTTAAAAATATAAAATATAAATATTAAAACAATAGCTCACCTTAGCACCCCAGACAAAGCATAATGAGATTTCACCACCACTCATACAATGCTCCTGGATTTAACTCACATGCTGCTATTAATGTTGTATTAGACTCAATGCATAACTCAAAATGTCTAATTTTTTGGGCCTCTGTTGGTGGACCAGACTCTGTTGGTCTCTGGGCAAGAGACATCACTGACAATGCAGAAGAGAGAGTTTTTTGTGAGTTTTTTTGTTTTCTTTTGGCTTGGTTTCTTTCTTTTTGTTGGTTTTGTTTGTTTACCTTTCTCCTCTCTCCCTGCAGTGCCTCATTTTCTTTTCCTTTATCCTCTCCTCTTCTGTCTTTCGTCCTTCATTTTCTTTTTCCACCTCAAAGCTTCCACTTTGGCTCAGGATTGCAGCTCTAGCCCTGCTGAAAATAATTCTCCTGTCTAAAGCAGTTGTCAGGGCTCCTTCCAAATATGAGAGACAGAGAGGACAATGTGTCTCTGTCTGTGAGAAGTGGGGTGACCCATGCCTGGAAGCACAACCATCTTACCATGAGCGGTGATCTGAGCTAATGTCTGTGCTCATCAGTGATCAGTGGCAGAGGCACATCCAGGACAGCTCCACGTGCACATCATCTACTCATTGTTACTGTTTGAGAAGCCATCACGCTATTGCTCTGCTTTCAGGAGAAAACCCCTCAAACTCTGAGCATTTTTTGCCATGTATATGCTTTCCCTCCTTTCAGACCAGAGCAAAACAGCAAAATGTAGTGGAAGGAGATGGAGCAGGGTTCATTTCTGGGAAATCACCCCTGGCATTTCCTGTCTGATACCTTCAGTTAGACCCGTGGGATAGCCATGGGCCCTGGGGCTGTGACTTCTCTTGGGTCCCTGCCGGCATTTCTCTATTTCTAATCCTCCCCTCTTTTCCTCACCTGGGTCTATCCTCTCCTTGAGCACCACGAAAGCTTTCTTACATGCAGCAGCTTTTGGCAAGGGGTCCCTTAATTCAGTCCAGGTCCTCCTTCTCTGGAACATGGCCAAAGAAAACAGAAAGTCCCAAGGAGCAGACAGCCCAGGGAAATGGAGTGCAAGAAAGAGGGAGAGCAGAGCACAGCAGTGAGTTGTGCCCTGAGCAGACCTTTCCTCACTCTTGAGCAGTCCCTGTTTCTGCCTTCACCTCGTCCCTGCTGCTCTGATGGATGTGCTCAGAAGGGACAGGCAGCTTTGTTGGAAGGGTCAGCAGGGCCCTGCTTTCTGCAGCCAGCTGTGCAGAAGAGGATATTTAGGAAACTTCCCAGTCTGACCCTTCCCAAGGCTCTCTGGCCATCACACTCCGGCCACCAAAGGTGTTCAATGTTGGGAGGAGCCCCTCCACAGCAGTGGCTGCAGTGCCCCAATGGGCCCTGCTGGACTCCCCACACCCAGCCCCTATGTCCTCCCTGGTTCCAGCCCAGGTTTCCCAGAGCAGTCTCAGCTGTCTGATTCCATAAAGCCATTTATTCCCAGTGCAGTGACACAGGAATAGCCTGAGATGTTGCTCCAACAGCCTGAGATGTTCCTCCAAGCCCCTCAGTTTTATCCCCTCAGTCTGGATGCCCAAGGCTCGAGTCTGGCTCTTCCTCCCGGGCCCTCAGCTCCTGCTGGGTCTCTCGGTGTCCCTTCCCCAGCGGTGCCACCACTCTTGGTGCCCTTTGTTGGGCTCTGTTGGCCATTCATGAGCTCCTGTCTCGGGCTCCCACCTGGAGCTCAGCTTGCATCAGGCACTGCAGCTGCCCCAGCCACCTGCACCAGGTGTGTTCACAGGCACGAGAGGGGAGAGTGGGAGTGAGATGATTTCAGTTTTGTCTTTGTTACCCAGCTTGCTGCTCTATTGGGAATTGCTGAGAAAGCAAAGCAATCGACCCCAAGTGGAGTCTGGTTTGCCCATGGTGGCAGCTGGAGAGGGATGTCCCAAGCTTTATGTGAGCTCTTCAGTTGTATTTTTTCCTCCTATCCAGTTGAGGAGGGGGAGTGAGAGAAGTTTGATGGGCATTTGGCAGCCAGCCTGTAAATATTCTCAGTTCAGTCAAAGAATGAACAGAGACAATTTCTCACAAACTGAACCTAACAATCCTAGGAAAAAAAAAAATCAAACCATTATTATCTCTCTTTCTATAACCATTGTTTATAAAAATGGTTTGCTAGAGTGTACTAATCATAATGCATCACTAGTGTGAGAGGTTTTCACCTTAAGACCAATCAGGTCTTAGGTCCACTACTGTTCCTATAGGAACTGTATATTTCTTAATACTGTACACAAATAATAAAGTGTCTTTCATGCGTTCTGCATCATGGAATGAGTGGTAATTACTCTCTGGTCGGGACACTTCCTGCGTCGACTCCAGCCAAGGTCACTTGTCCTTTCACCATAGATTTCTTCATAGCTGGTCAGGATAACCTCCAGGATTTGAGTCTGAAGGAATGGAAAATGGTCCCTTGCCTCTGAGGAAAATATGACTGGGGTTGAACACCAGGTTCTGCACTCTGCAAAAGCAGAAGGTCTTAATTTTTACCAAGGAAGATGAAGTGTGTGTCTGTGAGAATTCTCAGAGCTCCAGGGCAGACAAGATGGGTTAGGGACCAGCTGGGAGTGCAACAGAACATCTTATCAACTGCCTTGTCTTCTCTAGTGCTGAGATGTTGCTCACCACAGAGATTTTGCCCCTCTTTTCCCTTGCATTGCAGAGTGAACCTAGAGAAAATGATACGGGAGACCACAAGCAAGGACTGAGTATCTTGGAAAGAGCTGTATTCCGTTTGGACAGTGATGGAAGGGAAAATCGGTAAATTAAAAAACCCTGAGTAGATCAGAGGTTTGAGTAGTATATTTTGAGGGATCTATGTGTATTTTGAGGGATCTATGTGTCACAAAAAAGCTCTTAAATGCATTTCTAAAACCTAAGGGGAAATATCATAGCGAAGCTTCCTCGTTTTCATTTTTCTTTTTCTTTTCAGGTGAACCTAATGGCCACAAAAAAAGGGAGTTCATGGCGGCATGACCAAGGAGGCCAATTTGAGTCCATAAGTAAGTGTGGACTCATGGCTCCCATTGCTCTTGCCTGTGCCCATCCTTGGGAACCTTGGATGGGATGTGTTATCCCCTAGAGAAGTGAGGCCAATGGAGATCTCAAACCTGAGCACGTTGCCTGCAGAACCCCTTCCAGAGCCCAGTTGAAGGCCTGGCCTTTGGGCTGGGATCAGTTTGGTCAGAGGGGTGACCTCCTTTGACCAGAGACACATCCTACTCTAGCGGGGGATGTTGCTGAGCAGGGCTTTGAGGGTCAGGCTGAAATGAATGTGCCAAGGGACAGTGAAGGGGCCTGGGAGGTTCCTCTCCACTCCTGGTGTGTGGCAGAAGGGTCTCACCCTCTCGTCGGTGTCTGTGCTCTGGTGGGACTGAGGCACCTGTGTGGTGCCCGAGTGCTGTGGCAGCTGAGGCAGCTCCCTGGCCCAGGAGAGCCTCAGTGGGCCCGAGGGTCAGGAACTCCCCAGCACTGCATGGGGCTCCTGGGCCAGCTGTGGGATGTGTTCTGCCCCAGAACCTGCTCAGTGCAGCCCTGGAGTTCCTTGGGGAAAGGTCCTTGTTAAATACCCTGTCTTTGATTTTATTTTCATGTGCATCTGATGTCCAGTGTCTGTGGCTGCTGGCTGTCTGGCTCAGAAAGGTGTAGAAGTGCTATTCAAAGAGCTAAGTAAGTGTGCTGGATCCCATTGCTCTTGTCTGTGGCCATCCTGGGAACCCTTGGAATGGAATGGGATGGGATGTGTTATCCCTGGGAGAAGTGAGGCCAATGGAGGTCTCTCCCCTGAGCACACTGCCTGCAGAACCCCTTCCAGAGCCCAGCAGAAGGCCTGGCCTTTGGGCTGGGATCAGTTTGGTCAGAGGGGTGACCTCCTTTGACCAGGGACATGTTCTACTCTAGCAGAGGTGTTCCTCACAATTAGTAATAATGTCAAAGACAGAGCACATCCCTTCTGGGATTTCCTTTCCTTTCTTTGAGCACTAAAGGAGGAATCTTACCCTGGGCTTAGATACAGGAACAAAAGGCAGAAGCCTTTCTGTGCAGGTGAGTGCCAGTCCTTGCCCACACTACCTGGAAACTGAACCCTGCCAAGCAGGAAGGAGATCCAGAGCTCTGTCCTGCATGAGGGCTCAGTGCAGTCAGATTGAGCAGTCCCACCTGTCCATAAATTCCCATTTCCAAAGGCCTCCAGCCAGTCCTTTGTTACATTGCCCATCCCCATGCAGATGCCCAGGATGCCAGGGTGCAGAGATGTCCCAGCAGGGGGTTTTTCCCAGCACAAGCAGGAGAGGAAACAAAAAACCAACCTGTAGAAGACCTAAGAAGAGACCTGTGGGAACCCAGAACATCCCTCTGGCAGTCCAGGATGGCCAGGACCCATGCCAGGGGGCTCAGAAGCCCTGCCACGGAGCCCAAAACACCAGTGGATTTGATTATGACCCGTAGAGCAAATTACAAACCTCATATGAAGATCAGCAGGCCACAACAGTTTAGGTAGAATATTAGTGAAGTTGTCACGGGATGGAAAAGTGGATTTTGGGGTTTTTGGTATGGGGGTTCAGGAGGCAAGATGGAGGGAACTGGGTGTGTCCAGCCTTTCTCCTTCTTCTTCTTGGCCTCCATCTTCTGCTGTGATGTTGGCACTTACTGATTGGTTTAGAGTAAAAGCTCACTGTCTAACATAGGTGATAGGTATTGGAAAGTAATTGCAAATATTGTATACATAGTTTTCAGTATAAAGACATAACACCGCCCCGGGGGCAGGCAGAGTGCCTCAGACTGTCCTGCTGAGCTGACCTCGGCAGGGCAGGAGAAAATTTTTTATAGATAAGATAAAATAAACAACCTTGAGACTGAGAAATGAAGAGCCCTGACTCCTTCTTCAAGCGTCAGGCTGGGAAAAGAGACTTTGAACTTTTCTTGGGGTCACTCTGAGCAGCAAGAGACCCTGAGACATTGGCATCCCTGGTGGGCTCCAAGAGGGCACCCAGGCGGGCTCTTGGCAAGCAGCCACGCCACAGCCATCAGCCGCTGAAACCTAGCCCAAGAAGGAAAGAAAACAGGCACTCTCAAGGGAAAAATCCAGAAAGAGTATCTCGACCTCTGCTGATAAGATTCGTTTCAAGCTCGACCCAGAAAGAGGAGGACCAGAAGCATGCCTGGAAACCCTCACCTGCGAGCTGCTGGACGGTGACCAGGGCGAACTCCGGACTGACCTTGCAGATGATTCAGCTTTTGGTAAGAAAGGTCAAAATTGAGAACATGGAGGGGACACGCTCCCAGGAACAACCCAGCATCTTGTTAGCCCTACAGGGCATGGCAGCCACACACCCTGTGAAAATCTCTGAAAAAAGATAAACGGCCTTGAAGCTTTTATCCCCAGCAAGGGTAATGTTAGAGGCAATTTCGTGGAATTCCGCGGGGGCTGCCAGCTATCAGCAGGCAGCAGTATTCTCTCGAGGATGGGGGAAGTCATCCTGCCATCAGCAGGCGGCAGTTGCCCTTACCGACCATAGAGGGACAAAGGTAATCCCTAGCAAACAGATGCGGGAGGAATTGGCATCATCTCCACAGTGCCCAGGGTCCCATGGGTCCCCAGAACGCCCAGAACTCTCAGGGGGAGGTGGGCGGAGGGGGTCGGGGAACCCGGGGCAGAGCCGCTTCTCGGCGACTGGCGAACCCGTGCCACGGCGGCGCCGGCCGGCAGCAGCCCGGGGGGGCCGCAGAGGCGGCCGTGGGGGCTGCGGAGGCCGGCGGGGGCCCACGGGGGCAGCGGGGCAGTCGCAGTCACAGCAGCGGCGGAGGCGATAGCGCGCACGGCGGTGCCCGGATCGCAGCAGCGGGCGGTCGGCAGCGTGCAGGGCACGGTCGGCGGCTGCGGGGGCAGCGCCGAGCGGGGCCGGGCCGGGCGGAGCGCGGGAGCGGGAGGCGCAGGGCTGGCGGCGCTGGCGGCGGGCGCATGCGCCATGGCGGCGGCGGCGGTTTCACGCAGGGGATGCCAAAGCCGCGCGCGAAGGGCAGAACCCGCGCGACTGCGATGGCGGCGGCACCCGGGGAACGCGCACGGGCCGCGGCAGCCGCGCCGGGCGGGAGTGAGGCGGACGGGACGGGACGGCTGCAGCGTCCCTGCGACCGCCACGGAGCGCGGCAGGCGCCCGCTGATGACGCACAAACCCGGCAGCCGGAGCGGGGCGGGTTTTTCCCCAGTGCGCAGACGCGGCACGGACGCGGCCGAGCGGGGACCGGAGCCAGAACGGGACCGGGGCAGCCCCGGTGTCGGTCACGGGCACAGGGGGCGTTCCCCAGACCGCGCCTGCGCCGAGAGAAGCGCCGGGGAGGCGCGGTCGGGGCGGGGGCATCCGCACTCCCGTGAGGGCACCGGCAGAGAGCGGGCGCGGTCTGGGTGCAGAGGGTGCCCGAGGGACCGGCCCTGCTCCGGTCCCACGGCAGCGGGCACGCAGCCGGCCCCGGCAGCCAGCACACAGTTTCAGCCTCCATCAAAATCTCAAGCTGGAGATTTTTCGCGGGTGCAGCGCATGTTGTGTGAGGCACACCGAACTCCTCAACAGCCCGGTCCCACAGAAGTGACGGAAACAGCATTTACCAGATGATCAGGCTTCAGATGCAAAAGCTGGACATGTAAAAAAGCTGTCCAAAATCAGTGTAAAGTGAGAAAGCACACAGACTTTTCCCCAAGATACAGAAAAAAGGGGAAACCAGTGCAAATCAGTGGTATTTCAAATACAAGGTAGATGGAAATCTTCTATTGTGAAAAATGCCTCTCAGGGAGGGAAACCACCATAGAAAGAAAGAAGTATTAGTAATGATTCAATTACCTGAAATGTCTCTGAAGACAGAGTATTTGAGAAATATCAATCAGATCCTATCTGTGGGGTCACCAGCTGATTCTCCAATGATTCACAGTTTTGCTGGTATGGAGTTTGTAACCTTTGTTATTTTTGGATTTTATAGGTGATACTGATAAATAAGGATTGTTATTAATGCTATATGAATACTTTAGAAAAGTTGTCATAACCCCTTCAAATACTTCCTGTTGATAAGTTGATTATATAATGAGAATTCTCAGAATTTATTATAAGAATTATGATCAAGGTATTGTTGTAATATTTACAGCCAGCTTTCATGTATTTCACTGTCTCTTTGTGTGATCATCTGCAAGACATGTGTCTCTTCAGAATCTTGTCTTTTTGTTTCTTAACTACTCATGTTTTTTGGGTTTCTTTTAAATCCAGATTGCCAGTTTCGTGGTTTTCTTCAGTTATTATTTCTTCAGTTATTATAGAGTACTTCAGCTGAGAATTCAAGAGGTTTGCTGTGTTTGAAGAATTTCTCTCCTGACAGAAGTTTCGGAGGGATTCAATTCTTTAATAGTTTGATTGATCTTTAATCGTAAGGTTTCCTATTCATAATTGCTGTTTTTAACAGTCTTGTTTTAAAATGTATTAAGTGATGTCCATCAATTAGAGTTTGAACTCTGGCCAAGGTCTAGCTCTACTTGAATGGAATGATTGACAATCAACCCAGATGTTTTCTGCAACAAAAAGTATTCAAGTCGTTTTGGATTGGCAATTTGACCATGTATGATAGCTGAGCCTGTTTTCAAAGGGAGTTTTGAGAAACATGAATCCAGACATGAGTTCTCCAGTTCTCTGTTTTTTTAAGGTTCATCAGCTGTCGCAGACTCTGGGATGACAGTTCAGTGTTGCAGTGATTGATAACTGTATGACTGCAGATGTGTTATTGGTTATGTGTATTATCTGATTGATTTCTAATCATTATCTTACATTTCCCTATGCAATATTGCATAGAGACTGAAACAGAAGAGACCAATGTTTTGTTTTCATATATGCGAAAAGTCAATCATATAATGTGCATTTTTCACAGTGCTGGTAGCACGTAGCTGCAACCCAGCTTTGTCTCCCCTTCCCAGGGAAGTCCTGCTCCATGACCTTTATCTGCCTCCCCAGCAGCTCAGTGGTAGGAAAAGCCACTTGAAGTGGCTGATGGATTCTCCCTCAGTTTTTTGCCAGAGGCTTTGAGCCAGGAGGTTCTCTGGAGGGACGCTGGCTTTGGAAACCTCTCCTGAGCTTGCAGGTGTGGAGTAAAACTCCCTGCTGGGCCAGTGAACAACAAGTTATCCTCTGATCCATCTGGGACCCCCATGGCTTGGGGTCAGCCCTTGCTGGGGAGCTGCTGCTTGGGAGAAATAGCCACTCCCTTTTCATAAGTTTAGAAAGGTTTATTAAACCTTATCAAAAATGCAACAGAAGACTGAATAGAGAAAATGTTATGGCGCCAGGAGCAAAGGATTTTCCCCACCATGTGCTCTCCCACACAATGGAGTTTTTGCCTTTTAACCCTTTAGCCCCTCCCAAAATTCTGTCCATTGACTCCTTCTTCAGTGTCCAGTGGTGGAGTTTACTTCCTCAAATCTTGATTGGAGGTCAAATGTCACTGTAGTGACAAGGTGACCCTCCCACATATCCCAACCCCAGGTGTCCCTTGATAACAACTGAGGGGGTAAAAGAAATTTTTCTTAACTTCTATACATGGTATTTGTCTGTTAATTGTGAGAGTCAATCATTGTGGCATTCACATTCTCTGAATGGAGAGACATAATTCTCTCTCAAGGTTTCTTTTCCTGGAGAAGCACAGGGAAAAGCAAGAAAAAAATTCGTATCTCCATCATGTGGAAAGTGTTAGGAAGATTATTTACCTGAAGTGATTTGTCAGTTGGATTCTGCTGAGGATTGTTTTGTTTCCTTGGCCAATTGGAAAAAGCTTTGTCCTGGCTGTCTGGAGACAGTCACAAGTTTTCTTTAGTACTCTTTAGTATTCTCTAGTATTCTTTGTAGTATAGTATGCTTCTTTAATATAGTGTAGTACAATGTAATATAATTTAGTTTAATAAAGCAACTGTTCAGCCTTGTGAATCAATGGAGTCAGCTGCCAATCATTCCCTGCAATGGGGCATCCTGCTTTTTGATAAATCATCGCATTACTCATCTCTCACACTGCAGCTCCTCCCCAGGTGCTTTGCTCTCCTGCACTCACACTTCTCTCTGCCAATCTGTGGCTTATTAAACAGTCTGCTGGCTTTGTCTCTCCTGTGGGTGCAGGCAGCGTAGATTCCTGCAGACACTGAGAGAGCTGTGGCTGGAAAAGTTAATGGAGGGGAAAGAAACAGGGAAGAAGAAGGGCTCTTGTGAAGATCACACTGCCCTCCTGAGACTCCTGGGGGAGAAGGCAAAGTTGCACGAAGACCCCATGCTGTTCTCTGATGACATTTTTTTCATTGAGCCAATGGTAAGTGATAGGTGAAAACCTCATTTTCCTCCTCTTCTTCCTCCTTATCCTCCTCATCCTCATCCTGCTCCCCCTCTTCCTCCTCCCACCCACTCTACCCCCGGCTGCGGTCACTGGGCAGATCCTCAGCTGGCTCGAAGTGCTGGGAGGGAGGACATTGAGTTTCTGGTGCACCTGCAGAGCTCGCCTAAAAATGCCAAATGCTAAAAGCATTTCTGCCCTGGAGGCTCATGGCAGGGTTGGGTGCCTGACAAGGCCAAGCTGTGGTGCCAGGGCTTGAGCTCAAGGGCACTCTGTGCGTGTCCTTGCAGTGTCCACAGGGAGCAGTTCTTACAGGTAGGGGCTCCCCCCACATGTGAGGTTCAGCAGAGGCTGTTGGAGCACTGCCAGGCCACATTCTGACCTGAAGCTTGCAATGGTTTGCTGGGCAAGTGAGGCCAAATTCAGCCTAAGGCTAATCATAGAAATACCAATCCCCTCCTGTAACCACGCCTTGCACTATTTCTGAGTGTCCCTTCCAGTGTCCTCTGTAGCCTGGACACAAGGGTGGAAGGTTGAAATGGGCCTTTGGAGTTGTCCTGCACACAGGGACAGAAAACCTTTTCCTTTTCTGTTTCTGCAAGCAAACCACCACGTCCTCGTATCAACCAGAGTCCTGATTCTGAGTACTGGCATTGTGGAGAGCATTATTAATAATTGGTTAGCTGAGAAAGGCCACACTGATATAATGCCACTGGTTAAGCTGAAGGAGAAAAGTCAGCAGTCAGCAAGCTGAAAGGAAGAGTCAGCAGCGACCTTGCTGCAACATGAGGATAGGGAGTTGAGATTAGTCCTGAATATATCCTAAGAATATGTAGAAAGTATCAAAAGTAGAACCATAGGAATGTAGAAGTAGGCGTAGGTGCTGATATGTAAGCTGACCAATCCTGAGCTCAACTTTTGCAATATGTATGAAGCTCATTATTAACTGTATTTAACCTGCCGTACTGATCAATAAAATTGAGCCTGTGATGATCAAAATGATGTCCTGGTTCCCTTCCGTCGACAAATGGTGGAGAATGCGGGCATAACCGAATCTCTGCCCTTTTTCTCGGATTAAAAGAAAAAGGGATTACGCCACGGTCGGGGAAGTTGGGTTTGGGTCCCAGCAGCCGGGACGGTGCCGGAATTTGAAGCACCCTTAAGGTTCACAACTGTGACTTAAGCCAATACGTGTCCGCCGGAGCCTGGAGAGCTGCAACAGCGCGTGCTGATTAATAGGTATGGATAGGCAAGCGGCATATGATTTATTTACCGCCTGTTTAGAGCGGCGTGGGATAAAAGGGATAGATTTAAAAAAGGAGTTACCAGGGTTATTAGCTTATGGCCATGCTAAGGGTATCTTTTCTAATCCTCATACAGTTCATGAGTTATCAGAGTGGAGAAAGTTTGGGGAAATATTGTGGGATACAGTACTAGATGATGATAAGTCAGCAAAGAAATTCGGGAAGTTATGGCGGGTGGTGTATAACACGTTACTTCAGCAGGTCTCTGAGAGAAAGGCAGCAGAAAGGGCAACAGAAGCTCATAAGAGGAATATAGGGTATGGTCGTGAAGATGATCCCCTGGCACCCTCTGTAACTAAGGTACTTATGCCTAAGAGTCCCCAGCAAAGTGGTGTGGAGGATTTCTCTATAGGCGCAGTGGAACCGTCTGCACCTTTCCTGTCAGAGGGGGAGGGCGAGTCGGATGGTGGGGGGAGGGGCAAGCCAGCTTCGCCTCCACCGCCAGCTTTGCCTCCGCCGCTTCCCCTCAATGAGCCGGCTCCGGTTACAGCTTCAGTGGGGGAGGGGCCCATTTCCCCGCCCGAGGCGGCTCCAGCGGGGGGGCTGGTTCCCCCCCACAGGCAGGCTCCGCTTGAGCCGGCTCCGGTTTCACTGTCAGCTCCAGCGGGGGAGGGGGGGCTCCTGCTTCCCCCGCGCGAGCCAGCCCCTGCTTCACTGCCCCCCCCGCGCGAAACCTCGGTGTCTGCACCGAAGCGCCAGCAGCATAGCACCCTTAAAGGGCCAGATCCCATCCCAGGGGCACACCGTGATCCATGGGGGGAGATGGCTAAACAGAGGAGGGAAGCTTGGGCTGCTTTGGCGAAAGAAGTAATGCAAATGGGGGATGGTGAGGCGGTGGAAATAGCTTCTAGTCTTGCATGTCCAGGTACATACACACCACCGTATGATGCACAGGGGAACCTTACGCATAATATAGCAGAATATACTCCCTTAGATTGGAAGTTGTTAACTCAGCTACGTTCTACGGTTAGTCAGTTTGGAGTAAAAAGTGAACCTGTTAAGCAAATGTTAGATTATCTTTTTAATACTCAGGTTTTATGTCCTAATGATTTAAGAGGAATAGTTCGGTTGATATTCACTCAGCATCAGCAGTTATTGTTTAATGCCCATTGGCACGCGTTGCTAAATGAATCGGTTGCTGTACAACGAGCCCAGGGAGACCCATTACATGGGGTGACAGTAGAGGAGCTGATGGGCTTAGGGGCATATTTGCGTACAGAGGCACAGATGATATCGGGAGCTGATAAACTTAGAGAGTCTATGAGGTTGGTGCGTGCTGCAATAGATATGGTTAAAGAGCCAGGAGGGCTACCGGCTTATATGGGTATTAAGCAAGGAAGGGAAGAATCATTTGGAAATTTTATAGATAGAGCAGCTACTGCTATAGATCGGGCTGGTGTGGCAGATTACATGAAGGGGGCGCTATTGAAGCAGTGTGCCTTGCAAAATAGCAATCCAGCAACCCAGAGAGTGTTAGCTACTTTAGGGGCAAATTGGACTATTGAGGAAGCATTAGAGCGAATGGCATTAATGCCAACAGCTTCACAGGCATTTATACCAGAAGCCTTAAAGGAATTAGGATTGGGGTTGCAAAAGCAAGCAGAGTCCACCCAAAATCAGGTGCTAGCTGCTCTTGCTCCTCTCCGAAATGGCTCTCTGGCATTCACTCAAGGGGGCTCGAAGCCATTCCTCAAGTGTTACCGATGCGGCAACGAAGGACATACACGCCGAACGTGCCGAGCAACTGGCGTATGGTGTCAACACTGCCGATCCAGCTCCCACAACACTACGGCTTGTAGGCGCCGGTCGGGAAACCATTTGCAGAGCGCGAATCATGGGGGCCGCGCCCAGACACAAGTTGCCACCGTGACATCGGAGACACCAGCAGCTGCCGTGACATCGCTGCCACCTCCTGTCTGCAACCCGCAACAACCGGGAGCCTCGGCTTGGACTTACCAGCAGCAGTAGACGTCACACTAATGACGAACCGGCCTGAGAGGATACCCACTGGAATAAAGGGTCCTCTTATACTAAATGGACAAACATGTGGAGCATTATTGCTGGGACGTTCCTCTATAACTATGTTGGGATTATTTGTTTTGCCTGGTGTTATCGATGCGGACTTTACCGGGGAAATACAAATTATGGCTTACACCCTTTATCCTCCGATTAAAATTACAAAAGGACAACGCATTGCACAATTGGTACCACTGTCACAAATGACATCGGGAATACAATCATTTACTGGGCAAGCACGGGATGAAAAAGGTTTTGGCTCTACTGGTGTTACACTTTTAACTGTGGATTTACAAAATAGACCAAAACAAAAGGTTGAAATTACCTATGGGCATCAAAGCATAACCCTTTATGGATTATTGGATACAGGAGCAGATACTAGCATCATTTCTCCAGAAGCCTGGCCACAACATTGGCCTCTATTTCCTTCATCAAACATGCTCACAGGAGTAGGAGGATTTACATTGGCAAGCAGGTCGCCGTCTTTGTCTGTGTGCATTGAGAATCAACAAATATCTGCTGTGTTTTCAATTGTTCAACTGCCTCCTACAGTTTCCTGTTAAATTGGAAGGGGCATTTTAACACAATTGGGAGTGGTGTTAACTAATCAGCACCCTTTGGGGTAATTGCCATTGCTTGGACTTTCCCCATTCCACTCACCTGGAAAACGGATACACCGGTGATGGTTAAGCAATGGCCATTAAAAGGGGAGAGTCTTATGCATGCCCATGAATTGGTACAGGAACAATATACAAAGGGACACCTGCGACTGTCCACAAGCCCTTGGAATACACCTATTTTTGTAATCAAAAAGAAATCAGGGAAATATCGTTTGATACATGATTTGAGGGCTGTAAATGACCAAATGGAACCAATGGGGGCCTTACAGCCTGGTCTTCCAAATCCAGCTATGATTCCAGAACACTGGCCACTTTTAATTATTGACCTAAAGGATTGTTTTTTCACTATTGGCCTGCATCCTGATGACATGAAGAGATTTGCTTTTACTTTACCAGCAATAAATCGTGGGGAACCAGATAAAAGATTTGAATGGACATCTCTTCCGCAGGGCATGCGCAACTCTCCCACTTTATGTCAGCTTTATGTTGATGCAGCATTACAGCCACTACGTCGTAAATGGCCAGCAACTATAATATATCATTACATGGACGATATTTTGTTTGCACAGCAACAGCCATTCTCCTCTTTACAGATTAACACCATTAAAAATACTCTTGCTGCATATTCACTTGTTATTGCTGCAGAGAAAATTCAGACTACAAAGCCCTGGAAATATTTGGGATGGACTTTGATGGATCAAATAGTGATACCACAAAAATTGGAATTACAACTGGACATTAAAACTCTACATGATGCACAGAAGTTGCTGGGAGACTTACAGTGGCTGAAGCCTATTGTGGGAATACCAAATCACTTATTAGAAGCCCTACGACCTTTGTTAAAAGGTGTGGACCCTACTACTCCTGTACACCTGACAAAGGAGCATCATCTTGCTTTGCAGCAAATTAGTAACTGTGTACAGCAAGGGTATGTGTCTCGTCGACAACTCGACCACCCCATTGACCTTACTATCTGGAATAGCCCTTGCCACTTGCTTGGTGCTCTCTCTCAGTTGCAAAAGAAAACGGGGGAGATACGGGTGTTGGAATGGTTGTCACCACCACTACAGCATAAGAAAACAATATCTTCAAAAATTGAACAATTGGCTGCATTAATCAAAAAGGGGCGTCTCAGAATTCTTGAAGTGGATGGTAGAGAACCTGCTACTATTAGATTACCTATGGAAAAAGAAACCTTGGACTGGTACTTGATAAATTCAAAGAATTTACAAGAAGCATTATTGATGTCACCTGCTAAAGTAGAGACTAGTAAATTAGTGCCTAGAGTTTTGCAATGGATGACAGAATGGAACTGGATTACTCGACCTTTGAGAGAAGAAAGCCCCATAGAAGGAGCTATTACAGTTTTTACAGATGCAGGAAAGAAATCAAGGCGTGCTGCTGTTACCTGGCAAGAAAAAGGACAATGGAAGCATCAACTCCTCACAGCAGACCCTGCAGATAGCTTACAAACTTTGGAATTGTTAGCAGTAGTATGGGCGGTGTCCAACTTACAGGAGCCTTTAAATGTGGTCACAGACTCTATGTATGTTGCAGGAGTAGTCAAACGAATAGAGGAAGCAGCAATTAAGGAAGTGAATAATAAACGATTGTATGAGTTACTGATACAGTTAAGGAAAGCTTTACGGGAAAGAGCAAACGGTACCCTTAAGCAGTATATTGAAAAACATCAAGATTTGACAGATCCACAAGCATGTTTGGCTAAGGTTTTGTATGTGATTAATCATTTATGCATTTTTGGGGAAGATGATACCCCCCTGCAATGAAACATCATCCGAGGTCAGGTCAGGAAAATACTAAGGAAGCAGAGGTCTGGGTTAAGTATAAGAACCCAAGTACAGGATTATGGGAAAAACCTGCAAAAGTATTATATTGGGGTCGGGGGTATCTTTGTGTTTCCTCACCTACAGGGCCTTTGTGGGTGCCTGCTAAGTGGACTAAACCTGTTTTTGATGCAGCCTCTGGTGGATCGCCTTACGGAGGAGGACAAGGAGCGACTGGGGAAGAAACTGCTTCTAGTCCTACAACCACTACTGTTTCAATTGAAGGGGTACTCGGAAGCGGTGGACAGAGCACTGACACGTCACTACCGGACGGCCCGGGAGTTGATTGGTTTCATTGACTCATTATCAACTTTTCACTTAACAGATCCAGCGAAACTACATTGCCTTGACTGTCACAATCCACATTGTGCTGCCTGGATAGCTCTACGTTGTGGGGGTTGTAAAAGAACTTTTTGGATAGAACAATCATTATTACGGGATTTGTGGTGTCATACCTGTAAACACGAGCACACGTGGGGTAAAAGCTGGCAAGATGAATTAAGGAGACAAACGGGGCAAAACGCATATATAGCTTTAAATCTTTATGAGTCTCCTGAACAGAAGGTTCTTGCTTATTATCGATGGGAAATACAATGTATTGTAAATAGAATTAAGGTTCAAAGTAAATCACGTATAGTTTCTATAAGGTGTAGGAAATTAGTGCCTTTAACAGAGCATTCAGTTGTAGGACCCTTCCAAGGGGATCCTGATAGAGCATTAGATTGCTGCGTTGATAAGTTGCAAAAATTAAGTTTGAAAGTGGCAGGACCAGTGAAATTAGGAGCAGCAAGATTGAAGACAGATAAGAAGAAGAAGGCAAAAAAGGGAACGGTCTCATTTGAATAGGGGTATCAGTGATTGCTAATTAATTTTCTATGATTAGAACAATTTTACTGTTGTGGGACTCTCGGGAGGATATAGTTGTTGAGGAGGATAACGAACAAGAACTACGATTACGAAATAAGATACACCTTGTGTTAAAGAAAGACCTTGAGCTGTTAGCCTCATATAGTAAAAAGGCTGAAGAGGCTTTGCGATCACCACCATTGAATTGGTTGCTTTGGGTTGAAGATACACAGTTTTATACTGGTCCTTACTTACATTCGCTTCCTTGTTATGTTTGCAAAAAGGATAAAGATAAATGCTATGCATGGGTAGCTTTGCATTGTGCAGATTGTAATCAGGTTTATTGGTATTCACAGAAGTCATTAGGATATTTATGGTGTACATCTTGTTTTGGAAAGTGGATTCGAAATCATATCTGGGTTAGAGCTCTTGAACAAAGTACTGGCCTGCCAGGACGGACAGGATTACAGCTCTTTGAGAGTGCAGAACAAGTGGTTATAGCATATCTTAGGTGGAAGTTACAGGAAAGCCTTAGAATATTTGAAATTACTAGAGCCTCACGTATCATAGCAGCTCGCTGCAAAGCTGATTTGCCTTAAAACTTACCTCGTGCTATACCTGTGAGCAAGGATGCTGATTTAGAATTAGATCAGTATATTCAAGAATTGACTCAGCCTTACAATAGACAATCTAGCAAACCAGGGAAAAGACAGCGAAGAAAGAAAAAACAACGTAAGCAGAAGGAAGAAAAGGAGAAGCAAAGCAAGCAGAAAGAAAAATGAGGTTTGTTTTTGTAATACCGCTCAATGCTGTAGCAAGTGAAGCAGTAGGAGTAACACACTTTAGTCAACCAAGGGAAAATTTATGGGTAACACTTGCTAATCAAACTAACCAATCATCACTTTGTCTTAGCCTTGGAGGAGTCACTAACCCATTTCGAACATGCCTGGTGGGACTTCCGGTGTGGTCTCCTGGAGAATTTTGTAGTTTGATAAACAATCAAACCTTATGTATGTCTAACATGTCAAACATCACATTGCCGGTGCAACAGGGGTATACTGCAGGTCAGAGTGATGGCTATCGTCAATGCTTACTAATCCAATCACTTAACACCTCTTTGCACTCTCCTCCTGAGGAATTGGATCTTTTTGGAAGTACAAATGCCAGCATATCTAACACTACAGCTGGTGGATGGTTTAGCTTCAAACTTTCGGGTGCTCAGAATTTAAACCAACCTAAAGAAACATGGGCCACCCTAGATTCATCCCTGAATGTGAGTGAATTCTCTCCACAGCATTACAGTCAATGTAACGGCACAAATATCACAGCACCAATGAAATTACCCACAGGAGTATTTTTGATTTGTGGAGACAGGGCATGGAATGGTATACCAGCTAAACCACAGGGTGGGCCCTGTTTTTTGGGAAAATTGTCACTGTTTCATCCTAATGTGTCCTTGCTAATGCAGCTGAGTCAAAATTCAAACAGGAGAAAACGTAGCATACATGACTTAGACTGCAGCAAGATAGGAGATCCACGGTTTTGGGGCACATTCAAACAGGTGGTGGTTTCAACTATCTTACCAGGAGGATCTGCCAATAAAGCCATGAATTTAGCAAAACAATTAGGATGCTGGGCAAGAGATGAGCTGAACAAGACATCACAAATTCTAGACATGTTAACTGCAGATGTGCAAAGTGTTAACCATGCTGTTTTGCAAAATAGAGCTGCTGTAAATTTTTTGCTCTTAGCACAAGGGCATGGATGTGAAGAGTTCGAGGGAATGTGTTGCATGAATCTGTCTGATCATTCAGTGTCCATTCACACTAAGATAAAAGAATTACAACAGGGACTTCACAAACTTAAGGAAGAAGATGGTTTAGGAATTGACGAATGGCTTAAAGGCCTGGGACTCGGACCGTGGCTGAGGAACCTTGTGATCTATGCTATAGGACTGCTGGGTGTAATTTTACTGTTTTTGCTTATTTTGCCTTGTATCTTTAACTGTATCCAAAACATGGTCAGCCGTACAATAGCAAAAACATGGCAAACTAATCTCCTTGCACAAGAAGAAAACGGGAGAAATGTGGAGAGCATTATTAATAATTGGTTAGCTGAGAAAGGCCACACTGATATAATGCCACTGGTTAAGCTGAAGGAGAAAAGTCAGCAGTCAGCAAGCTGAAAGGAAAAGTCAGCAGTGACCTTGCTGCAACATGAGGATAGGGAGTTGAGATTAGTCCTGAATATATCCTAAGAATATGTAGAAAGTATCAAAAGTAGAACCATAGGAATGTAGAAGTAGGCGTAGGTGCTGATATGTAAGCTGACCAATCCTGAGCTCAACTTTTGCAATATGTATGAAGCTCATTATTAACTGTATTTAACCCGCCGTACTGATCAATAAAATTGAGCCTGTGATGATCAAAATGATGTCCTGGTTCCCTTCCGTCGACATGGCATTGTGAGAGACAATGAATGCCTGATGTCTGCACAGTGCAACATCCCTTCTCATCTTGGAGTAAACCCTAGAATAATGCCAGCCTCTGCTTTCTTTCAATACAGGTTAAACTAATATTTTTATTTCTAAGGTTCTGGTTCCGGGCAAATTTGGGAGAGAACCCCCCAAAGGGGCTCCTCTCGGAAAGCAGATTCAATCGGCCCCTACCCCCAACCGGTCCTGGAGAAAAGACCTCCTTGAAGTGGAAAAAACCTGTTTATTAAACAATAAACCCTAAACAGTATTAATCAATAAAACCCCTTGCTGCTCCAAAAGAGATGACAAACTGAGAAAGTCCCTCCCTGGGTTGCAGCTCAGCTCACTCAGTCTCTGATCAGTCCCTCTGGTGCTGGAAATGTGGCAGACCAGGCCCAGCCCAGTGGCCACAGGTGGAGCTGTCGGTGCTCTTCTGGTGTTCAGTCCAGAGCAGTTTTGAACAGGTCCAAAGAAAAGGGAAAAAAAACCCCACAGTCCAGGGAACTTCTTTGCCTCAGCAAGCTAAATTAACTAAAAGCAAAGGAGAGCTCTGTCCCGCTGTCTGTCCATCCACAGACAATGCAGTCCAGGAGCAGGAATGTGGAGGAGTGAGTGCAGTGTCTGAAAACAAACTGCTGCTTCTTCTCTCCCCCCTTCACTCTCTGCAACAAGTCTTAAAGGTGCAAAACTTATTATTCAGCATAAACAGAACAAGACGATTTGGGATAAAAGCATCATATAGTCGACCCAAGACAGGCATCATGTTCCCGTCTTCTTGTGGAGAGCCACCAGTGCACAGTGGCAGTTGCATCCCACTGTAGCTGACAGCAGCATGATGTGACCAAGAGCCTTTGTCAGAGCAGCAGGAATATTGTGGAGAGTGGGAGCTGAACAGCTGAGCATTGAGAGCTTCCAGCGCTGTGTTGAGATGGGTTTGGAGTGTTTCCTTGGGCTCCTTGTGTTGTTCACTCATTACTAATGCTCTAAACAGAGGCTTACAGAAGTGTGGTTGAAAACAAGAAATGTGAAGTTTGCAGAGCAATGTTTTGCTGTCTCTTTCTGCTGTAGGAGGGAGAAATTGGGCCAAATTGTTTGGCCAAATTCAAGGTGACCTTCAGACCCCTGGAAGCACTGGAGAATGGAAGTGTGGCTTACTGCAGCATCTCAGGTACAGCTCCTTTGCCCTGCTTCTCTCCCCCTCAGTGAAGCCATGGTGCCAGCCTGAGCCCACGGGGCTCCCATGGAAGTGCTGGGAAGAGTCCCTGGTCAGCAGGGCAGTGCTGGCACATCCCCCCTGGCCCTGCAGCTCCCAAGGAGTCTCCTGTGCCAGGCCAGGGCTCAGAATGCTGTGTGTGCCTGACTGATCCCAGAACAGCCCAGGCAGTGCAGGGAGAGGTTTTCATGCCATGGCTTTGCCAGCATTCCCCCAAAGGCCAGAGAGCTGCAGAGCAGAACAGCTTTAGTGAACAAGCACTCAGCCCCTGCAGGCCCCTGGCCTCCAGGATGATGGGTCCATTTGACATGGATCCATCATCAGGCAGCAGGAGCTGAGTTACAAATGTGTTCCCTGAGCCTGGATCACCTCCCAGTGCCCAGACAGCAGCAGAGCAGAGGTGTTTGAGCCCCCCTGAGCCCAGGGTGTTGGTAGAAGGAGCGGCCTTGGCCAGCACTTGCCTCTCTCCCTTTGTGGGAATTGAGCCCTTGCAGCTCTGTCTGTGGAAATAGAACACAGTGCTGAGTGTCAGGAGTTGGGGACTTTGGCAACGAAGTCCTGTGTTCCTGGGCCAGGTAGTTTGGTAATTGCCAAACTCTGTAGGAGCTCTGTGCCTTCACTGAATGATTTCAAAGCTCCTCTAAGTGCATGGGAAGGAAAGCATAGAACCAGAGTATGTTAAGGATGGAATGGACTTAAAGGCCTCTGGGCAGGAACACCTCCCCCTAGAGCAGGTAGCTCCAAGCCCCATCCAGCCTGGCTTGGAACACTTTCAGGGCTGGAACCTCCACAACAGCCCTGGGGAACCTGCTCCAGTGTCTCACCACCCTCAGAGTAAAAAATTTCTTCCTAATATCTAAGCTAAATTTCCTTTCTTTCAATTTATACCTGTAACTCCTTGGCCTGTCACTACAAGGCAGCAGAGATGTTTTAAACTCAGCAGACTGGTGGCTGAAATTGGAAAGCAGCCCAAGGAATGGGTTAGAAATTAGAAGTCAGCCCCAAGGCTGAGGGAAGAGGAGGGTCCATATCCTCTCCTGCAGCATCAGGAGGTGGTTGCATCCAGCTCAGAGTCAGGGTCTAGCACTGAGGCAGCCTGGAAAATCCAGTATAACAGAGGGAATGATTGTAGTGCGATAGACATCTCTCCCCAGGCTGTGAGAGCAGGCTGCCCCTGCACCTCTCAGGGGAAGGCCAAGGACCCTTGGTAGAATTCAGCTCTCCTACTCTGAACCTTGGGAACATTTCTATCGACACCCCCCACATCTATGACGTGAGCAGAAGGCTTGGGGTGGATCCTGATGGCTCCTGAGGCAGAGCAAGCCTGGTGGAAGTGTGGAATTGCTGCCGACCTGGGCAGTTGTGAGCAGGGAATATTTGATCTACTGGTGAAATCTGGGAGGGTCTGAAAGGTGTGTCTGTTGTTCATGAAGCCCCAGTTCCTTCTTTGGGAATCAGCTGGGAGGCTTGCTGCAAAACAACCCCTTGGCATATGAAACGAAGCCTGGGTCAAAAAGGGATGTTCAGAGGCTTTTGTGGCAGTGCCAGACACAAGACACCTTTGGACTGGGCTGTTCAGAAGCAGCTGGAACAAACTGGCTGCCTTTGAGCTTCTGTCAACTGCAGACAGCTTCCAGTCAAGTGTCTCCTGCTTATTGCTGCAGGTCACAGGAAAGCCATCCAGCCTCCTGGCTCAGTGCTGGCCCTTGCAAAGGGCTTGGGAGTTCTTTCCCTTGCTGACCAGTCCCTCAACACACTTCAGCCTTGGTGCATCTCTGGCTCTAGAAAGAGAAAAGTGTTCCTGGGAATAAAGCAAAGCATTTTTCTACCTATTTGTCTCCTCCCCAATAGTGTCAAGTTTGCAACAAAATCCAAAGAGAGAGCAGCTGAAAGAGGTAGAAAATGAGGCACTACATCATGCCAGACACTTCCAAAAGCTTGGCTGTGGGAGGCAAAGACATGCTGAGTTTTCTTACCAAAAGATGATGCTGTCTATACATTTTGATGCTGATGCCTCATAATCAATGTATTGTTTTCATGACATGGGAAAAGGTGAATGAGTAGATGGTGCTGTTGGAGCTGTGCTCACTGGGGCAGCAGCAGCTCTGGGGTGATTCCCTGCGCAGCTGCAATCAGCCCACGTTGCTCTCAGGGCCAGGTCTGAATGAACTTGGTGATGCTGATCAGAGGTGCACAGCTCTGTGTCCATGGGATAACCCCAGGGTTGTGGACTCCAGTTCTGTGGAGTTGCCGCTGCTTTGCATGAAAACTTCAAGGCAGAACTTGTCCTGTTGTATTTTTTTGCCATTCAAAGCATCGTCTGCTATTTCTGGGTATTAATTGCGTCATTAGACAATAACTCACAAGAAGGGAAGATTCCACATGTATTTCCATTTTGCTTTCTTGCTGCTGCAGGTGAAACTGATTAACCTAGGAGATATTGATGCTCCCTTCACCTATAGCCCTTCAACTGCCAACGTGGGCTTCTGCTTCAAGTTTGTGCCTGAGGAAGACATCGGTGCACCAAGTGGGACCCAGACTGCTCAGATCTCCTTCAGTGCCGCCATAGTGTGGAGGTTTGAGGAAGAATTCCAGTTCAGTGTGGCTGGATCTCCTATGTCTGCAATCCTGACTATCAAGTAAGGGTGGTCAAAGCCAGGCACGCGCCTGCACGTCCTCAGCACAAGAGAAAGGGGCCGCTTCATGTGAGCGGTCCCAGCCCCTCCACGCGTGCGGGATCGGTGCCAAAAGCCAGACAACACTTAGCGGTGGATCACACGGCTCGTGCGTTAATGGAGAATGCAGCTAGCTGCAAGAATTAGTATGAATTGCAGGACACATTGGTCATCCACACTTTGAATGCACTTGCGGCCCTGGGTTCCTCCCGGGGCTACGCCCGTCTGAGCATTTCTTGACGATCAGTCGCCGTCCGGGGGCCACCACAGTGGTGCGGCTGGCGTCGCCTCGCAGGCCAGTTGACTGTGGTCAGCAGCGGAGACGATGCTGGCTCGCTGGTGCCCAGAGGGAAGGCGGTCAGGGGTTTGGCAAGGGATGCTTTTCCCTTGGCGGCCTCAATTTTTTCCCTGTGACCCAGCAGGCGTCATCATCGTCATGGCTGTCATCATCATTGTTGCCGCGCAGGGCCTTCATCCCCCTATATGCAGACTCAGGGACTGATCCATAGCTCCCCACTCCTGGAGTGAGCCACTGGGGCAGAGTTTGTCCTTGGGGCACCCATGCCGCAGTATGGTGGTGGTCGGAGATGAGGAGAGTGAGAGACAGTGTTGAAAACATCACCGTGGGCTGGGAGAACAGAGGGGGCAAGAGGGAGATGAGGTGCAGGCCTCACCCGTAGCCTCCCAGCCACGCAGGCGGCTGTCTGCGGGTGGGTACCACGGGGGTACTGTGCTGTGCTGCTGCATGTGCATGTGAGGCGAGAGCGCCAGGGACAGGGGTTCTGACCCCCTCCTCCCTTCGCCTGCCCTGCTCCTCTTCTGTTGCGGTCTCGGGGTGCAAATAGCACCATGGCTTTTCTCTCTCTCCAGCAAGGCCATCACGTGCCGCCACTTGGCTGGTCCCCCATCAGGGCTGTCTCTGCCACACTCCCTTTTTGGTTCTTGTCTCTGGGATGGGGCACTCCGTTCTCTGCTTCTCTACCTCTGGCTTTGTTTTCCCCTGGTGCATGGGAGCCAGTGGGGAGGGAGGTGAGAGTAGTAGGTGGGAGAAGCTGGCTGGCTGTTGGCCTGTTGGCATGCCACCTCTTTAGGAGCAGCATGGGCCGGGAGGTGTGGCCAAGCTTTGGCCTTGCAACCTCAGATCAGACATGGCGAGCCGCTGAATTTAAGCAAATTAGTCAGCAAGGGAAAAGAAACTAACAAGGATTCCATCAGTAACGGTGAGCAAAGAGGGAAAAGCCCAGGGCTGAATCTCCCCCCGCAGTGGGGCACGGGACATGTGACGTACAGAAGCCCCCCTCCTGGGTGGCGCTCTTGGGGGACCCAAATCCTTGTGATCGAAGCCGCAGCCCGCAGACGGTGTGAGGCCGGTAGCGGCCCCCCAGCGCGCCGGGCCCGGGGCTTCTCAGAGTCAGGTTGCTTGGGAATGCAGCCTAAACCGGATGGTAAACTTCATCTAAGGCTAAATACTGGCACGAGACCGATAGCCAACAAGAATCGTAAGAGAAAGTCGAAAAGAACTTTGAAGAGAGAGTTCAAGAGGGTGTGAAACCGTTAAGAGGTAAACGGGTGGGGCCTGCGCAGTCTGCCTGGAGGATTCAACCCGGCGAGTTTCATTCGTCTGGCGCAGGTTTGGCGGATCCTCGCCTCCGCCTCCCCTCCGTCGCCTGGGCAAACCCCATCCGTGGTAGCGCCGTGGCGGGGGGCGTCGCTTCTCCCCTCGCGGGGGGTAAGTGTCCTCAAAGCACAGCGTTTCTCGCAGGGGTGCAGGGGCTGGGCCCGCTGGCCCCCGGCCCTGCTGTCAACCGGGGCGGACTGCGCTCAGTGCGCCCCGACCGCGCGG